>NC_044986.1:107056728-107186212 GCF_008728515.1 Papio anubis
CTCTTTAGTTTAATGAGATCCCATTTGTCAATTTTAGCTTTTGCTGCTGTTGCTTTTGGTGTTTTAGACATGAAGTCTTTGCCCATGCCTATGTCCTGAATGGTACTACCTAGGTTTTCCTCTAGGATTTTGATGGTATTAGGTCTAACATTTAAGTCTCTAATCCATCTTGAATTAATTTTCGTATAAGGAGTAAGGAAAGGATCCAGTTTCAGCTTTCTACTGATGGCTAGCCAATTTTCCCAGCACCATTTATTAAATAGGGAATCCTTTCCCCATTTCTTGTTTCTCTCAGGTTTGTCAAAGATCAGATGGCTGTAGATGTGTGGTATTATTTCTGAGGACTCTGTTCTGTTCCATTGGAATCCTCAGTCAAAAGAACAAAGCTGGAGGCATCACGCTACCTGACTTCAAACTATACTACAAGGCTACAGTAACCAAAACAGCATGGTACTGGTAATAATGGTGACTTCTAATTTCCAGTCTGATGTGTAAGGATTTTAGAAGTCATTGGTCCATCTTAACGAGTAAAAAAACTGAATAAGCTGAAAAATCAGCAGTTCTTCTTAAATTTATCAGAGAAATGAAGTCAGAGGACAAACTGCTTGGAGAGACAGGTGAATACAGAGAATCGCAAGACCTATCTTCAAGAGAAACTATTTTACCATAATCTGAAAGATAAGGGTGTTATTAAAACCTAACTGACTTGGGTGAAGGAAAATACCCAACTTCAGCCTCCTGTAGCCAGCCTGTTCCACCAAAGGGGGTGAAGAAAATAAGAATTGAGAAGCACTTGTGAAGCTCACAGCTGGAGGGCTTAGGCGCACGAAAACACTGAGACCTAACCACAGGACTATACGACACATCTTACCCAACACCTTACAACTACATTGCAAAAGGCCTACTCCTGCAGTTCCTTTCATCCAATACATTAATAGCAAGTGTTATAACAGTCAATGGGCTTGCTGCCCAATGCAAATAGAGGCCAATATCATGGCATTGTCTGCCTTTCCAAACAAAAATTCAAGGCCTACTAAAAGTAAAAAATAAATAAATAAATAAATAAATAAAAAGTTCGAAGCAACAGAACAAGCATCAGAACCAAAGGGAAATTTTTGTGCCACTCCTTGGTAATGGCCAAAACAACTAGACTATCAACCATCTTGAAACTGTTAACATTTATAAGCACTATATTCTCAAACTGTAGAATACATTGCTTTTCAAGTGCATGCCGACATTCAGCTAAATAGACCATATGTTGAGCCATAAAACAATATGAATCAGAATCCCAGTGAGAAATTTTTATAGAAATTAATAAGGTATTTCTAAAATTTATATGGAAATACAAAGGAACTAGAATACCTAAAACAATTTTTCAAAAGAAAAACAAAGTCAAAAAACATACACCATTTAACTACAAGATTTATTATAAAGCTATACAAATCCATCTGGACTTGGAATACAAATAGACAAATAGGTTATTGGAATACAATACAGAGCCCAGAAATAGACTCACACTTACCACAGTTAATTGACATTTTACAGATTCCAAAGCAATTCAAAGCAGAAAGGAAAATCTTTTCAACAAATGGTGTTGGGACAACTGGACATCCAAATTAAAAAATCAATAAGTAACCTCCATCTTTCACACCATATATAAAAATCATGCTGCAATGAAGCAGAGTTCTAAATGTTAAAGACAACATCATCATAACACTTTCTTTTTTTTTTTTTGAGACTGAGTCTCGCTCTGTCACCCAGGCTGGAGTGCAGCGGCACGATCTCAGCTCACTGCAAGCTCCGCCTCCCGGGTTCACACCATTCTCCTGCCTCAGCCTCCTGAGTAGCTGGGACTACAGGCGCCCGCCAGCACGCCTGGCTAATTATTTGTATTTTTAGTAGAGACAGGGTTTCACTGTGTTAGCCAGGATGGTCTTGATCTCCTGACCTTGTGATCTGCCCACCTCAGCCTCCCAAAGTGCTGGGATTACAGGCATGAGCCACTAAGCCTGGCCATCATAATACTTTTAAAAGTTAACAGAAAAATGTCCCTGTAGGCAAAACTTCTTATACAGAAAGAAGAAAAAAAAAATCACAGAAAAATAAATGATAAATTGCACTTTCTCAAAATTAAAAATTGCTTATCGAGACATCATTTAAAAAATTAATAGCAAACCACAGACTAGGAGGAAATAACCACAAAACATATAGCTGACTAAGGTCTTATATCCAGAATATATAAAAACCTCTTACAATAGACACTTATCAAATAAATAACTAGTGGCACATGAAAAAATGTTCAATATCATTTGCCATTGGGGAAATGCAAATTAAAAGTATAAAACATTACTAATAAAAAAGTAGAGTGCTACAACTACTCTGTAGATATATTTGGCATTTGTTGTACAGTTAATCATACACCAACACCTTGGTCTAACAATGCTACTCCTAATTATTTATCTACGAGAAATGAAAACATATGTTCAAAAAAGAGACTTGTACAATTATATATATATATGTGTATGTATATATATATTTAGCAACTTTTGATCAACAGCCAAAAACATTACTTTCAATTGCCCATGAAGCATTCAGTTAGAATGCTAGCTAGAATGTGTTGGGCCATAAAACAATCACAAATAACTATCATTGGAAGAATGGAATGACAAATTGCCATATACTCAGAAGATTGAATGCAGCAGAGTGCAGTGGCTCAAGCCTGTAATCCCAGCACTTTGGGAGGCCGAGACAGGCGGATCATGAGGTCAGAAGATCGAGACCATCCTGGCTAACATGGTGAAACCCCGTCTCTACTAAAAATCACAAAAAACTAGCCGGGCGAGGTGGCAGGCGCCTGTAGTCCCAGCTACTCGGGAGGCTGAGGCAGGAGAATGGCATAAACCCGGGAGGCAGAGCTTGCAGTGAGCTGAGATCACGCCACGGCACTCCAGCCTGAATGAAAAGGAACTGATGACTAATACATACAAAACATGAATGAATGTCATAGATATTATTCTGAGTGAAAGACAGCACAGAGAAATTAAGGGTCCCCAAATTCAAAGCTAGACCAGGAGGGAAAAAATAGAGTTTCTATTGTATGATTCAATCCACATGAAGCTCTAAAACAGGTAAAACCAAGTTATGGTGAGAAAAATCAGAATGGTCATTACCTGCCTATGAGGGATGGTGGTGATGGCAGGAAGAGATTGCCTTGGTGATACAGGAGGGGGCCAGGGAAGTGCATGGTAGAGAAAGGCCCCTGGTGAGGGCTCCACCCTTGGGCCTGAGCTCACAAACCTAGGTGAGGACAGGCACTCCTGTTTTCACACCCAAATGTTGAATTTTCCAAGACCACCCTGGCCTGCCATGCCCCCAATCCTGTGCCTATAAAACCCCAAGACCCTATCAGGCAGAGACACAAACAGCTGGACATTGAGAGGAACACAGCAGCAGCAGAACCTACAGACGCTGGCAGGCCATCAATGGGGGAAAAGTATGAACACTTCGGGAAATTTGGCTGAGGGCAGTCAGAGGAAAGCCTGACAGCTGAGCAGCCCAACTCCAGGGGAAGACCACCTTCCCACTCCATACCTCTTCTGGCTCCCCATCCATCTGCTGAGAGCTACCTCCACCATTTACTAAACCTTGCACTCATTCTCCAAGCTCACATGTGATCCGATTTTTCCAGTACGCTAAGGCAAGAACCTCGGGTACAGAAAGCCCTCTGTCCTTGTGATAAGGCAGAGGGTCTAATTGAGCGGATTAACACAAGTCACCTGTGGACAGCAAAACTGAAAGAGTACACTGTAACACATGCCCACTGGGGCTTCAGGAGCTGTAAGCACTCAACCCTAGACATTGCTGTGGGGTCGGAGCCCATGTTCCCCACAACCAGTCCATCTGCACGCTCCCCCTTAGGGGTATGAGCTGGGGGGCACTGAAGAAGTGAGCCGGACCCCCATCACATGCCCTGCAAGGGGGATAAGGGAACTTTTCCCATTTCATTGGAAGGGACATCAGTGAACTTTCCAGGCAGATGAAAATGTATTATAATCATGTTAGAGGTATAGTTTGTCTAAGTATAGACATTTGTCAAAAATTGTACTGATAACATTTATGCATTTCCATATATGTAATTTTACCTGAAAAAAGCTTTAAAAAATAAATAACAATTGAGTCTCCACTCAGTTAAGTGATAGGGAGACAGGATGACATGAGAATGACAGAATGATGATCATTATTGAATCTGAATCATTGGTATAAGAGGTTCATAATACTATATTCTTTATTTTGCATGTGCTTGGTATCTCTTATGAGTTTTAAATTATTGTACAATGATTCTTTCATTCAACAAATTTTTCTTTGTGGTTTTGATGTGGTAAGTACTGTTTTCTGTTCTGATGAGAACAGGAACCAATACAAAAAAAAAAAAAAACCCCATGGCTATTGTCATAGAACTCACATTGTGGTGAAGGAGGACAAACAAGAAATAAAATATTGAGTAAATAAATAATAAATAAGTAAAAGATACAATATAATGAATGGTTCTAAGTGCTGTAAAGGAAAAGCAGACAGGGAGGGGAAATAGCAAGTGTTATACCAAACAATCAATGGGTTTGCTGCCCAGTGCACATAGAGGCTGATACCATGGGATTGGTATTTCAGAAAAGAAAAGCTTTATTTGGAGTCTACTGGCAAGGGGAAAGGAGGAAATGCTCAAATACATCTCCAAGTGCTGGGGGTTGGGTCAGGTTTTATAAGCATAATGTAATGAGGTGTGATCCAATTGGATCTTTCAATGAGGTGATACCAGCAGGCATGATCTAATTGGATCCTGCCATGGGGTGGTGCAATGGCTCAATCTGATTGGATGTCGGATCCTGCTATGCGGTGTCCACTTCTTAATTCAGTCCCTGCTCCTCGGTCTGAGCACACTTTCTTCATCTGGGCATGCTCAGGCTGCATGACCCGAGAGTCCATGGCAACTGAGAAACAACTCACAACACTAATACATAAAAGTTGAACCAGATTGCTCTGATGCAGTTACATAAGGAACAGGGGCAGAGGATATCATTTTAAACAGAGTGACAAGGGCCCACCGAGAAGCAGACATTTGAGGCATGGCCTGAAGAAAGATCATGGGTGCCTGGAATAAAGGAAGAACAAATGCCTCAATATGGCAGCACCCCAGTGTGTTCAAGGAGCAGCAATGCAGGATGGAGGGCTGATTGTTTATCAACATCTTAGGCCAGGGCAGCAACTTTGGCTCTCAACTGTAGTGCAATGTGGAACCACTAAAGGATTTTAAAGAGTAGGGGCTTGATCTTATTTACATTTTAATAGAATTGCTCTGGTTCCTGATGGTGATAAATTTAAGAAGACCAAGGTGAGGACAAGAAAAAAATTCAGATAAGAGAAGGTTGACTTGGACTAGTGTTCTATTTATGAAAGGTGTGAGAAATGGTCAGATTGGGGCATATTCTGAAGTCAAAACTGCCAAGTTCTGCTAAAGAATTATTTCTGGTGTGCAAGAGAAAGAGAAGAATAGAAAATAACTCCCAGATATTGGCCTGACAACTTAGAGATGGAGTTATACGTTTTATGGAAATAAAACTGTAAGAAAGGTAGATTTGGAGACATACTCCATTCTAGGAGGGCAGGGTGAAATCCTGGGAGTTCTAAACACTGGTACCCCTATAGACTCAACATCTGATCTGGTAAACTTTGGGGCTTTCCAGTTTTTGAGAGTAGAACTCTGCAAGGTAAATTAAGATTTTATTATGTCTTGTCTGAAAGCTTCTTCCCCATAAGGGTAAAGGGGGGAATTTAGGATGACAGGAAGGAGAAAGGAAATCCAACTCTGCTCCATAGAAAGTAAGGAAAAGGCATGTGACTCTCAAAATCAGAACTGCAATTATTTACTGTCTCAAATGTAATTTAAAATTTTTAGTGGGTGGGAAGAAGGAAGTTAGATGAAAGCAGTTAGTATTAAGAGGTGGTGAGAACAAGAGTACATTATGGAGAGGAAGAAAAGGAGGGAGGGAGGGAAGGAGAGGAGGGGAGGGGATGGGCAGGGGAGAGGAGGGAGGGGAGGGGGTGAGATGGTTAATATTGAGTGTCAACTTGATTGGATTGAAGGATGCAAAGTATTGATCCTGGGTGTGTCTGTGCAGGTGTTGCCAAAGGAGATTAGCATTTGAGTTAGTGGATGGGGAGAGGCAGACCCACCCTCAATTTGGGTGGGCACCATCTAATCAGCTGCCAGCACGGTTAGAATAAAGCGGGCAGAAGTTGGAAGGACTTGATTATTGAGTCTTCAGGCCTCCATCTTTCTCCCAGGCTGGATGCTTCCTGCCCTCAAACATCAGACTCCAAGTTCTTCAGCTTTTGGACTTTTTTTTTTTTTTTTTTTTTTTTTTTTTTTTGAGACAGAGTCTCACTGTGTCTCCCAGGCTGGAGTGCAGTGGCGCGATCTCGGCTCACTGCAAGCTCCGCCCCCCGGGTTCACGCCATTCTCCCGCCTCAGCCTCCCAAGTAGCTGGGACTACAGGCGCCCGCTACCGCGCCCGGCTAGTTTTTTGTATTTTTAGTAGAGACGGGGTTTCACCATGTTAGCCAGGATAGTCTCGATCTCCTGACCTTGTGATCCACCCGCCTCGGCCTCCCAAAGTGCTGGGATTACAGGCTTGAGCCACCGCGCCCGGCCCAGCTTTTGGACTCTTGAGCTTATACCAGTGGATTGCCCTGGGGCTGTCGGACCTTTGGCGACAGACTAAAGGCTTCACTGTCAGCTTCCCTACTTTGAGGCTTTGGGACTGGCTTCCTTGCTCCTCAGCTTGCAGACAGCCTATTGTGGGACTTCACCTTGTGATAACGTGAGTCAATTCTCCTAATACACTCCTCTTCATACATATATATAACTAATTATATATAATTAGTTCTGTCCCTCTAGAGAACCCTAACACTGGGAAGGAGGGAGGGAGGCAGGCAGAGAGGAAGGGAGGCAGGGAGGTAGGGAGGGAAGGAAGAAAGGAAGGAAGGAAGGGAGGTAAAACAAACAATCAATGCCTTTGTGCTGTGGAACCTTGTGGAAAACAAAAGTCAGAGGACCTTTTCCTAACATTATTGTCAAGGTTGCCTCTGATGGTTGTTGGTTACCTGTCAGCATCATTCCAATCCTTTCCCTTCTTCCTCTTTGTCTAAGAGTGCTTCCCCAGTAGAGATCAAAAAGATCTCCTATCCTTCCATTTGTCTGCTTCTGAATGCTGTTGTGTTGGTACCTAATGCCTGGAGCTGCTGTAGTCATCCAGTGACATGTATACGCCATATCCAGGGATATGAAGAAGTCATAACCAACACAGTAAGGACATCACACAAAAGTAGAAAGAGTGGCACCTACTGTGCCACTGAACCAACTCTGAGACTTACTACTTCTGGATTTATTATGTGAGGTAATTTGTTTAGTTGAAGCCACTTGAGTCAGGAGTTCTCTTACATGTCGCATAATGCAAACCATCTAAATCACTTCCTCTGTAGCACAGCAGTGGTTCTCAAAGTGTGATCCCTGTACCAGCAGCATCAGCCTCTCCTAGAAGCTCTACAGAAATAGACATTTCTACACCTCCTGCCAAGTCTGTTTTAAGAAGCCCTTGAGAGGATACTGATGTACTTGCGGTTTGAGAATCGCGGCTCTGTGCCTAAATGATCGGAACCAGATGGATAGGAACATCTTCATTGGATGCCTCTAAACTGAATCTAAAAAGCAGGTTCTATCAGGGCAGCAATGAAAACCTACTTTAATTTAAAAGATCTATGCTTCTACTTCAGAAACTTCAAACAGTAAGTCTAAGATTAAAACGAGCATAATCATGAAAAGTTTGCAGCAAATGTGTGGTATTTGCCACAGGTTTATCCTCCTAAGAATAATTATTCATGAGAGATATTGAAAACTTAGCTATTAGGAGGAGAACAAGGTATTAAGCCCAATGCAGGCTCTAGAACAGCCCTGTCCCTGAACACCCACATCATGGCCAAAGCTAATTTCACAGTCATCGCTAAAACCCTTTCTACATTCACATTTTAACTACCTCACCTGTAATCCCCAAACTTGGTCCCCACTGCTAAATTTATATATCAGTTGCTGGCAGCAGCCAGGTTTTTTAAGCATTGCCAATCATATTCCATATATTCTGAATTTAAATCACTTGAAGCTAATTTAATGGTTATGCTGAGCATTAGATAGTTGAAGTCCAGCAATAAACTCTTATTGCTTTCCTGACTGATTGAACATGTAATACAATTGCCACTTTGTATTTTGACTGTCAAGATGATTCATGATATCCCATATACAACTTCTTTCAAAAAGAGAGAGCAGGTTATATCAAATATTTAGAATAAAAATTTAAACCCAAAGTCATCAAAGTGCTTGAGATATCTTTTGAATTAGCTGAAATGCAGGTATGGTCACTGAAATGATTTGGAAGTCTCTTCCCAAATATACAAGTCGTCTGAAAGCAACAACTTACCACCATGCTAACTGGACTGTTAAACAATTATCAGTGACAGCTGTAGCTTAGGGACATGCCCGGCAAGATTTGCACGCAGCCAACTCTTTAATTCCTTCAGCTGACAGCTACTGAATTAAAGTTTGACACCGTTCTCCTTTACTGGTGATAATGGGGCCCCAAGATGCAAAATCCTCTGATATCCTACTAAGTGCAGAGGTCTGCAGTGTATACATTTACACACCTCTCCTCACACTACTTCACAAAAAAGAAACCAGAACTCAAAGAAGACAAATGGTTTTCCCTGGACTCTGAAACTATTGATATTCTGATGTCTCTGATTCCAAAGTGCTTCTTCCCCCTAGAGCATGTCAGGGTTTTGTGTACAATAATTTCCCCAATTCTTAAAGCCATTTTGTAATGTGAGATGCCTATATTGTAATGTGTAAGAAATCAGACATCTTTCATGTTTCACTGTAAATTTTAGAGTTGTCCTATTATAAGTTCTTTGAGTGGGGGGTGGAAGGGGATAGAGGAAGGTAGAGGAGGAAGGAAAGGACACAACCAGTCACCAAGCCCCTACCATATGGTGTTCAATACTTTTTGCACATGTGAACTCACTTGATATCATTATCCCCACTATCCTATCCTGTGATGTTGATGTTCTTTTTTTTTTCCTTTTTTTTTTTTGTTTGAGACGGAGTCTTGCTCTGTCACCCAGGCTGGAATGCAGTGATGCAATCTCGGCTCACTGTGACCTCTGCCTCCCGGGTTCAAGCTATTGTCCTGCCTCAGCCTCCCAAGTAGCTGGAATTACAGGCATGTACCACCATGCCCAGCTAATTTTTGTATTTTTAGTAGAGATGGGGTTTCACCATGTTGGCCAGGCTGGTCTTGAACTCCTGACCTCAAGTGATCCACCCACCTCGGCCTCCCAAAGTGCTGAGATTACAGGTGTGAGCCACCGTGCCTGCCTGATGGTCGTTTCTCATGGTGAAGTTGAGTCTTTTTTGGTGAAATGAATTTTCCCACAGATTACAAAACTACTCAAAGGTGCAATTTGAATTAAAATTTAGTTCTGCATGATGAAAAGCAATTGCTTTTTCCATTACACTTTAAGATATATGCACTCCATCCCACCCCCACCACTATTCCTGGAATAAAACTCTAATAATAGAATTTCAGACAACAAGGTAACTTCCTATTGCCCTGCTGTAGACAAATGCCTCTTTCGGCCACCCTGGCTTCAGTCCCGATTAATACTGAAAAATATATAACTGCATCATTCAAATACTTCATGTTTAGCCAAGCACTTTAACTGCTATTCTTCCTCTGTCTCCTGGCTGCTGAGCTCTGTAGTTGAGTTTCACTACTGTTGATTTCCCCTGGGCATCCTTCTGATGGATGCACTGTGAACTGACTATGAGCTGAAAAGAAGAAAATGACCAACTGAAGAAGTTTATAACATTGTTATTGGAAAATTAAATGCAACTCCCTTACAACAGATTTTATTTTTAAATGAAATATTAATTACAGATTGACGTACCTTAAATGTTGTGTAGGCGTTTTCACTAAGGAACTGCTAGCTTCTAATCCATTCATTCACTTACCAAACTTTTCAAAATCTAGCATGCATTAAACAGCCTACTTTCTATAACAGACTGAGAAATTTTTCATTGTAATATTTTCCCTCACTTTAATGACTTTCTCAGCAGTTCTCAGCGCTGTATTTATCAGTGCACATTTATCAAAATAAAAAAGGTTTATAATTCCACATGCAGTTAATCTGCAATGATTGTCAAATGTATTCTAATTGATTTAATGCCCATTAAAATTCTATTTTGAAACATAAAAAACCCAGACATGGAATAAATAAATGATCAGTCATCTAGCACAACCAAAAAAAACCCACATTGATTATAAATTATTCAAGGTGAAGTGGTATCTCAGCAAAATCTTTAGACCATCTCTGTCTGTGAATTAGATAAGGAAGAAGAAAAATCAAGATTTTAAAACGTATTTTCATAGTCAAATTGGTATTGTGCTTCAAAAGCCTATTACTAGTTACTGGAAAATAATATTAAGCCCAAGTATTTATATTACTTCTGCAATATTTAAATGAAGGAAAAAAACACAAAAAGTGTCCATTAAACTTATGAAAATTATTTACTTCAAAGTTATACGTTAGACCAACTAAGAACAATAATAGATAAGATCATATACCCTGCAAGATGTTTTTATTTTTTAATTTAAAATTTTACTTTACTAAAGACATATGTAACACAAACATGCTATTTAAAAACCAAACTGGCCAGGTAAAGTGGTTCATGCCTGTAATCCCAGGACTTTGGGAGGTCCAGGCAGGTGGGTCACTTGAGCCCAGGAGTTTGAGACCTGCCTGGGCAACACAGTGAGATGCAGTCTCTTCAAAAATTTTTAAAGTAGCTGGGCATGGTGGTGCACACCTGTAGTCCCAGCTACTTGGAAGGCTGAAATAAGAGGATTGCTTGAGACCAGGAAGTGGAGGCTGCAGTGAGCTGAGATCATGCCACCACACTCTGGCTTGGGCAACAAAGCGAGATCTTATCTCAAAAAATAAAAAATAAACTAAAAAATTATAAACAAAAATGATGAAAACTGGGAGAAAATGGAATGGCATCTTCCCATTGTTGCAAAAAGATAACGGACAAACTAGAATGCTGATGCAAATGAAAACATCCATTTATGTCTGGCTTATTCCATTTAGCATAGTCTTTCAGGTTTATTCACATTGTCACAAATGACAGGATTTGCTTCCTTTTTTAAGACTGAATAGTATTTTGCTATATGTATATACCACATTTTCTTTATCCATACATCTGTTAATAAAAATTTGGGTTGCTTCTCACATCTTGGCTATTGAAAATAATACTGCAACGAACATGAGTGTGCAGATACCTCTTCAGGATCCTGACTTCAATTTTTGGAATATATAAATACTACATGATCCCATTTTTATTAAGAATCTAAAATAGTCAAACTCACAGAATTAGAGAGTAGAATTGTGGTTGCTAGGGGCTGGGGAAGGGGGAAATGGGGAGGTATTGATTAAAGGGTAAAAGTTTCCATTATGCAAGATGTGGGGGAATTCCACCTATATTTAACTGGCCAAAGTGAAGGTCAGCTTATCCTGAATGTCTCCTATGCCATATGGGATTTACTGCACTATATATAACATAGTATAGTAGCATGTGGTAGATCATTATACAGCATAGTGCTATTGTTAACAATACTCAAAAATCTTCTAAGAGGATAGATCTTATGTTAAGTGGTTTTTGTGTGTTTTTTTGTTTGTTTTTTGAGACGCTCTTGTTGCCCAGGCTGGAGTGCAATGGCACAATCTCGACTCAACACCACCTCCACCTCCTGGTTCAAGTAATTCTCCTGCCTCAGCCTCCCAGGTAGCTGGGATTACAGGCGTGCGCCACCACACGCAGCTAGTTTTGTATTTTTAGTAGAGATGGGGTTTCTCCATGTTGGTCGGGCTGGTCTCGAACTCCCAACCTCAGGTGATCCACCCACCTCAGCCTCCCGAAGTGCTGGGATTACAAGTATGAGCCACCGTGCTTGGCCATGTTAAGTGTTCTTATCATGCACAGAAAAAAAATCTTATCACAAATATAAAATGAAGAGGGTGGGAGGAAACTTTTGGATATTCTGGATATTCTATGGCATTGGTTGTGGTGATGTTTTCATAAGTGTATACTTGTCTCCAAATTCATCAAGGCACATGCATTAAATATGTACAGCTTTTTTAATGTCAGTAATACCCCAATGAAGTAATTTTTAAAATTCATCAAAAATAAAGTGGAGGAAGTCCATTTCAGAATGGTGACATAGCTTCTTGTTGACCAACCTTTTCACAGATTGCAACAATAAACTCTAGACAAAATGTAAAAATACACTAACCGAAGTCAGGCTAAGTTTTCAGATCTGAAACCAACAGAAGCAGCCAGCTTCTTAGCCCTGAACTTCAGAGAAGATCTTGTCGTGCTGTATGTGGACATTTATGGATTTCCCACTTAAAAACATGTTCAAGTAAGTCTGGAAAATATTAAGGCAAGCAAAGTTTATCATGGGTCCTTTCAGTTTTATTATGTCTAATTTTCCTCTGTGCATTTCTAAAAGAATAGTATATTATAGTTCATTTTCTAAACTTATTTGAACAAGTATAACTTTCCATCAAATGCCCCTTAACATCTCAAAAAACAAAATTTGAGAATGTTTTTGACATAAAGTTTACATATTTTAAAATACAAATATATTAAAATTTATTACCAGGAACAACTCAAGAATATTATATTGAATATGCTTTTTTCAACCTTTGTAAATATAACCCCCTTTTCTCCCTAAGAAATACCATCTTCCCATCCCTAATTGAGAGGCATTGTCCCAGATAGTCCAGAAATATGGGAGAGAGCAAAAGTTATAAGAAAACCTGGGCAGGAATATGACTTACAAATAATAAGAGAAACAAATACATTTAGGATGCAGAAAATCCATAAAATATATACCAGTCATTTTTTAATTGAGTTCTTGCTATAGGGGCTGGGTCTGTATTAATTATAGACTACATAACAGATGGCATTAATTGTTTCTTTTTGTTGTATAGCATACCTTTCTAAATTTTTAAATTTTTGTGAGTACATAGTATGTGTATATATTTATGGGGTACATAAGATGTTTTGATACAGGCATGAAATGTGAAATAAGCATATCATGGAGAATGGGGTATCTACCCCCTCAAGCATTTATCCTTTGAGCTATGAACAATCGAATTACATTCTTTATTTTAAAATATACAATTAAGTTATTATTGACTATAATCACCCTATTATGCTATCAAATCATGGGTCTTATTCATTTTTTATATGTTTTTCTACTCATTAACCATCCCCACTTCTCCCACACTAATATAAGAAGTAGGAAAAGCCACAGGCTCTCAAATTCTTGGTTACTTTATTTACCAGTCAAGTAATTTAACTTCTATTACCAGCATTGCTTCCAATCTCTAAGATATTATGATCCTGTCCTATGTTTGTAATGATTAATCTTTTACTTTCAGGATAAAAGCTAGTGAGAAAGAACTTGAGTTCTGGAACCTAAGTTCAAGTCATTGCCCTTCCACTTGCTGTCTAGAGCATCTTCAACAAACTGCCCTACTCCTCTTTGCCTGTTTCTTCAACTCTAAATGGGAATAATAATAATAATACTTACATTATAGGGATTTTGTGGGAATTAATGTATTACATGTATAACATTTAGAACAGCACCTAGCAATCAGCTCTGATAAATGTTAACTTTTATTAAAGTGGCAGTATTGAATAAGGATGTATCTGACGTGTCAATATCTCCTAATTTTTGGTGTTAAAAAATTCAGATTACTTAATACAGTGACCTCTTGTGATAATTATCCAAATGACAGTCTCTGTCTTCAGGGAAAGTTCCTGGATGCTCTCCTTTTTTCATTACATTAATAACTAATATTAGCTATTATTTTGCAGCAGTTTTATTACATGCAAGCCCTTCACTAGACACTTCCAGTTTATTTCCCATTTCATCTCTGAAATGCCTTTGTGATAGGATTTGGCTATATCCCCACCCAAATCTCATCTTGATTTGTAGCTGCCATAATTCCCAAGTGTCATGAGAGAGACCCAGTGGGAGGTAATCGAATCATAGGGGTGGGTCTTTCCTGTGCTGTTTTTGTGATGGTAAATAAGTCTCATGAGATCTGATAGTTTTGTAAAGGGGAGTTCCCCTGCACATGCTCTCTTGCCTGCCACCATGTAAGACATGCTTTTGCTCCTCCTTCACCTTCCTCCATGATTGTGAGGCTCCCCATTCATGTGGAACTGTGAGTCTATCAAATTTCTCTTTCTTCATAAATTACCCAGTCTTGGGTATGTCTTTATTAGCAGTATGAGAACAGATGAACAGAGTCAACTGGTACCAGTAGAGTGGGGTGCTGCTGTAAAGATACCCAAAAATGTGTAAGCAACTTTGGAACTGGGTAACAGGAAAAGGTTGAGGTTGGAACAGTATGGAGGGCTCAGAAGAAGATAAAAAGATGTGGGAAATTTTAGAACTTCCTAGAGACTTGTTGAATGTCTTTGACCAAAATGCTGATAGTAATATGGATATTAAAGTCTGGCCTGAGGTGGTCTCACATGGAGATGAGAAACTTGTTGGGACCTGGATCAAAGGTGACTCTTGCTATATTTTAGCAAAGAGACTGGTGGCATTTTGCCCTTGCTCTAGAGATTTGTGGAACTTTGAATTTGAGAGAGATGATTTTGGGCATCTGGCAGAAGAAATTTCTAAGCAGCAAAGTATTCAAGAGGTGACTTGGATACTGTTAAAAGAATTCAGTTTTATTCATTCGCAAACATATGGTTTGGAATAGGAACTTATGTTTAAAGGGGAAGCAGAGCATAAAAGTTTGGAAAATTTGAAGCCTGACAATGTGACAGAAAAGAAAAACCTATTTTCTGATAACTTCAAGCCAGCTGCAGATGTGCATAATTAATGAGGAGCCAAATGTTAATCAATGGCAAGACAATGGGGAAAATGTCTCCAGGGCATGTCAGCAGTCTTCACGGCAGCCCCTCCCATCACAGGCCCAGAGGCCAAGGAGGAAAAAATGGTTTTGTGTGCCAGGCCCAGGGCCTTGCTGCTTTGTACAGTCTTGGGACTTAGTGCCCTCCATCCCAGTCATCGCTAAAAGGGGCCAACAAATAGTTCAGGCCATTGCTTCAGAGGGTGCAAGCCCCAAGTCTTGGTGGCTTACACATGATGTTAGGCCTGCAGGTGCACAGAAGTCAAGAAGTGAGGTTTGGGAACCTCTACCTAGATTTCAGACAATGTATGGAAATGCTTGGATGTCCAGGAAGAGGTGTGCTGCAGGGGTGGAGCCCTCATGGAGAACATCTCCTAGAGCAGTGAGGAACGGAAATGTGGGGTGCAAGTGCCCACACAGAGTCCCCACTGGGGCACTGCCTAGTGGAGCTGTGAGAAGAGGGCCACTGTCCTTTAGGCCCCAGAATAGTAGATCCACCAATAGCTTATGCCATGCACCTGGAAAAGCCACAGACACTCAATGCCAGCCTGTTAAAGCAGCTGGGTGGGGAGGGGGCTGTACCCTGCAAAGTCACAGGGGCGGAGCTACCCAAGACCATGGGAACCCATCTCTTGCATGACCTGGATGTGAGACATGGAGTCAAAGGAGATCATTTTGGAACTTTAAGATTTGACTGCCCCACTGGATTTCAGATTTGCATGGGGCCTATAGCCCCTTCGTTTGGGCCAATCTCTCCCATTTGGAATGGATGTATTTACTCAATGACTGTCCCCAAATTGGATCTAGGAAGTAACTAAATTGCTTTTGATTTTACAGGCTCATAGGCAGAAGGAATTTGCCTTGTCTCAGATGAGACTTTGGACTGTGGACTTTTTAGTTAATGCTAAAATGAGTTAAGACTTTGGGGACTGCTTTGGGAAGGCATTCATCTGAATTGCAGGTCCCATAATTCCTACATGTCATAGGAGGGATCTAGTGGGAGTTAACTGAATCACAGGGGCAGGTCTTCCTGTGCTTTTCTCATAATAATGAGTAACTCTCACAACTGATGGTCTTATAAATGGGAGTTCCCCTGCACACACTCTCTTTTCTGCTGCCATGTAACATGTGAATTTGCCTTCCTCCACGATTGTGAGGCTTCCCCAGCCATGTAGAACTGTGAGTCCATTAAGCCTCTTTACTTCATAAATTATCCAGTCTCAGGTATGTCTTTATTAGCAGCATGAGAACAGACTTTTGTTACATTAATAACATTAGCTATTATTTTGGAGCAGTTTTATTATATGCCAGCTCTTCACTAGATACTTCCAGTTTATTTCCCACTTGATCTCTGAAATGCCTTGTTATTTACCCTCAGGTTGCAGATAATAAAATTAAGACCCAAAAAGATTCATTAAAATACCCAAAGTCACAAGGTTAACCAGGTAAGTAAAGCCAGGAATCTCTTAGCACATTGTGATGGATAGATTTTCCTAAATTGACAGCACAGCAGTGATATCTCTTGTCCCACCTGCTCTTCAACAACGTGCTTCTATGGTCTTCCCATTTGCACCTGAATCTGGATTTGCTATGTGGTTAAACTGGAACCAAAAGAATGTGGCAAAAGTGATGCCATGTGACATCTACTGCTACTTTAGACAAGGCAGTGCAGAAGCTGAATGGTTCTCTTGACACACCTTCTGGGGAAAGTCAGCTATCAAGTAAGATTTTAGAATACCCTGAAGACTCCCTGCTGGAGAGGCCACATATAGGTACATTTGCTGACATTTCCAGCTAAGCCCACTCTGTCAGTCATCCCTCCCAAGGCCCCAGACATATGAGTGAAACTGAGTTTGGTGCTCTATACCAGTCCATCTACCAGTTGACTACCACCTAAAGACTCAGTTGACTGCATACATTACAGAGGAATTACCTAGCTGAACTCTGCATGAATTTCTAACCTACAGAATCCTGAGATATAATAAAAGGGTAGGTGCTTTAAGTTGCTACATTTTGAGAATGTTTGTAACAGCCACAGTAACTGGAGCACACATGCATTGATTTCAGTGTAAATTGGTTTTACTTTCCTGTCAATCAATGCATGGGTTTGCTTTTGTGCCAGTACTCAGGCCATTGTTCACATATGTATTCCAGTCTCTTCCAACTAAAATAAAATCTGAAGCATTTCTTTAAAACTTAACATTCTGCTCTCTGGCCGGAAAACGAATTTATTTCAAATCTCCTGTGCTTTTAAATTATTCTACCAAAATAGAAAAAGTTTAGCTCTGAAGTAATCAAAAGTTAACAAAAGATAGCAATCAACTTCTAAATGCAAATAAGAATACTGTGTTTGCTCTAACAATTAACTATCGTCTTGGTGAAAGATAGTTCTCTTGCTTTCCTGAATAAGTTTGCCAACGGAATTTACTGTATTGACCCTGTTAGGCTGTTAATGAAAGAAACAGATATCTACAATTGATTCTGAATGATTGACTTTTGCTGGTAAGTTTCATCAGAAATATTATGAGATATACAGGAGCGACTGAAAAATTTGTAGTCTCATCCTGTATTATTCACTGTCTACTATAAAGGTCACTATTTAAGGTCCATTTCCTTCTCTAGGTCTGAATTTCTCAGCATAAAAAGGAATAAGGGATTATTACTGAAGTATCTTTTATTTCACAGAGGAGTTTGGAGAATGACTGTTTATTAAGCACTTGGTTGAAGGTGAAAAACAAAAGAATAGTTAAGGTCAAAGCATTTTTTGAATCAATTATCAGCTGAAGAAAAAAATGTAGTAAATTGCCAATAAAGAAACATGTTAAACGTGTTAAAATCATAAATAATTTTATAGTAAAGGCTTTTTACCTTGTGTTAATGTAAGTATATATAGAGTTATATAAGATTTTGAATAAAATTACATTAAAATACTAGAAGCTCTGAGAATATACTATAATCTTTATTTGGGACATATGTAATTAAACCTCTTAGTTTTAAGGTTTGTTTAGATGAAAGAAGGAAAAACAACTGTTTCTATCTAGGTTCCTATCTAAATTTGAATTGAAAAGACTCGAAGACCCAGTGCATGCATTTTTAATATCCTGATGAATAATGAAACTCACAGCATTGTGGACAACTTAAAGAGAACATTCTATAATACCATTGCTGGCCTATTACACCACCATTAGTTACAAACTCAGTCTATAACCACTTGTTAAAGGATTTGAGCAACTGAAATTGCTTCCTAAAGACTTGACGGGTTTAGTTTTTGGAGGAACGTATGCAAAGAACACAGAAGTTTCTTTTTGCATTTTTAAAATAACACCTTATTGGCTGGGTGCAGTGGCTCACGCCTGTAATCTCAGCACTTTGGGAAGCCACGGCAGGTGGATCACCTAAGGTCAGGAGTTCAAGACCAGCCTGGCCAATATGGCGAAACCCCCGTCTCTACTAAAAATACAAAAATTAGCTGGGCATGGTGTCATGCGCCTGTAGTCCCAGCTACTCAGGAGTCTGAGGCAGGAGAATCACTTGAACTTGGGAGGTGGAGGTTGCAATGAGCCAAGATCGTGTCACTGCACTCCAACTGGTTGACAGTGAGACTCCGTCTCAAAATAATAATAATAATAAGATAAAATAAAATAAAATAACACCTTCTTTAAATAAGGAGGAGGAAAGGAAACTCTCAGTTAAACACTGATTGCATTTAAGTGTTAACCTCTGCCCTAAACCAAAATCCATATTAACATGAAGTTAAAGGACTTTTAGAAAGGAAATTCACAATTTACAAGAAAAGAAGAGGGCATTATAACAGGTAAGACACATCAAACGAATATTGGAGACAGAAAAGAGACAAGCAGTAACTGACTCAGCATTTAGCAGAATGATGAAATCCAACTGCTTACAAAAGAGTACAGTAAAAAGGAAACCAATTTCCATCATGACTCAGAGCAGAACAAGAGGTCAAGAGACCAGATAACATACCACTGAAAGCTGAACTTTGGCTGGGGTTTAAATAGACGACCCGTTGAAGAAAATACTCCAGACTTCGAGCTCATGCAGACAGAAGGCTGCCCCGATCCAAAACAAAGAAAGGGTACTCTTAAGAGATGTTGAATCTGAGACTCTCAGGACTCAGGAAACCAGGAATAACTAAAGGCAGGAGTAAGGGGTACTTAAATTTTAAAATTGAAGTTGTAACTGGTTTATGTAATTATGGTGCCTGATGAAGCAAATCTGAAATCTATGGGGTAGGCCATTAAGGAGGGCAGGCTAAAATTCTTGAACACAAGCTGAAGCTGCTATCCATAGGCAGAATTTCTTCTTCTTCAAGGAAACCTCAGTTCTGCTCTTAATTCCTTTCAATTGATTGAATCGGGTCCATCAGATTATATTGGGATATTCTCCCTTGTAAATCAACCGATTGTGGACTTCAATCATAGTTACAAAGTACCTTTACAGCAATACCAGAATTACTATTAATTGAATAACTTAGGACTGCAGCCTAGCCAAGGTTACAGGTAAAACCAACCATCACACTAACATTAGGAGGATGCTCCTATGAAATGACCAGAACACCATCCTAAGGCCTTCATTTGATAAGCACCACTCATGTACACAGAACATCTGATCAGATTAATAGGGTCCCAATGGTTTATAATAAAAATAAGAATAAGGATAGTAATAAATATTTAAAGAAAACATGAAACAAGAAACTAGGAATCAAAGTAAAGAAAGAAAAACTTCAATGAACAGAAAGTTTAGAGAGTAATTTTTAAAACTTAAAAGATATCTTCATACAGATGAGAAAAAAATTTTTATTGTGATATAAAAATAGAATGCTATTTTATAGTAATTTGCAACAAATTAAAAGTGAATATTGTGTTTTAAAATTTAATAACAGAAGTTAAAAATTCAACAGAAGATCCAGAAGAAAAATTTGAGAAGCCATGGGGAAAAAACACAGGGTACAAACCATTGCTCCAAGAAAGTACTTCTCTGCAAGCCTGACTGTTTAAACTATTACAACGTGAAACCAGTTTTTTCTATAGCTTTTGAGATAACTTGCTGCAAATCTAGAAATAATTTTGCCCACCACCATTGCTTACCAGTTGAAGCTAGGCAGCTCCTCAATCCCTAACTAATGCCAATGAACTTTCTTCGAGAGTGATACATAACATTTCTTTTTTGTAAAACCTCTAACCTTCTCTCTGTTCTTTGGACAAACCTGAGACCAGTTGGTCTGTGTGTATGCCCTGAAATGTGATTCTTTTTTCCCAACTAAAACATTAAATTTCAAGATTTGTTTCTACATTTTTTATTTTGGCTTTGACATGTACTTTTGAATTATGAACTGAACATAATTTTTAACCTAGAATTCTGTGCAACATTAGCAGGGCAGGTTAAAGGGAGGAGAATAATATTTTCAGACAAATAAGGTCACAAAAACTTTACTTTCAAAGCAACACTTCTCAAGAAGCAAAGAGACTATATGCTTTACAGAAAGCAAGAAGAAAACCAAGAAGGAAGACATGGGATCCGGGAAGGTGAAGTCTACATAGAAAAGAAGCAAAAATAATTTATAGATAATAAACAACAACTGTGGAACAGTCCTGGAGAATGTATCAGCAGAGAGGAGCCCCTACTGTAATTAGGTTATATCTCTCATCTCTAGGAGTTATGTCCCCAAAGGGAACTTGGGGGTAGGAGGAACCCGATATATTCAATCATGTTGAGAAGAGTTTTACAGTTTTGTTATAGAAAAGTAAGAAAAACTGAGGTGAAGGGTGAGGAAGGCAAGTATTGTCCAAAAGAATCTGTACATCGAAGCAAATATTATCATGGAATGCAATGTAGTTCACTTTCCAAAAATACTCATTTTATCATTATTGTCCTATCAGCAATATTATCAAAGAGTTGGGACAGAGGACTGCTTCTTAAAATTATAATCCCTATGGTACTATTGACTCTTTAAATTATGTAGTTATTTCTTTCATTAAAAACAACAACAACAACAAATTTTAGGCCAGATGTAGTGGCTCACACCTGTAATCTCAGCACTTTGGGAGGCCGAGGTGGGCGGATCACCTGAGGTCAAGAGTTTAAGACCGGCCTGGCCAACATGATGAAACCCCATCTTTACTAAAAAATACAAAAAATTAGCCAGGTGCAGTGGCAAGCGCCTGTAATCCCAGCTACTCAGGAGGCTGAGGCAAGAGAATTGCTTGAACCCGGGAGGTGGAAGTTGCAGTGAGCCAAGATTGTGCCACTGTACTTCAGCCTGGGTGACAGAGCGAGACTGTCTCAGAAAAACAAAAACAAAAATAAATTTTAAACGTAAACTAAAAAAATAAAACAAGTTGAAATCTTAAAATTTATTTTTTCATTCTATTTCTAATGTGTTTAACTTTCTATCTAAAATGAGAGGTTTGGCCAAATTATTTCTACGTAGAAATAATTTGGCATAGTTGTGCATAAAATCTTTTATGATGCACAAGCTTCAACTTTTTAATATAAATCATCTTAGAAACTAAGAGCAATTATATCTTAACCTTCCCACTGACACAACTAAAGCAAACCTCTCATTTTAGATAGAAAGTTAAACACATTAAAAATTCTATTATTTATTCTATTATTTTACAAATTTTATTCTATTCTATTTATTTATTCTATTCTATTACAAATTCTGTTTATTCTATGAATCTATGTATCTATAGATATGATTTATATCATTCCACTAGTAAAGAATAATTATAAATCTGTAAAAAGAAAAAGCCCACTGAATTTATTTTTGAGCTATTTTCTAGGGTTTACCTTTGCTGACTTAATAAGCTATTTTCAAGACCCATTTAGGCATCATCTTTAGATTAGAACTGGTGTAATATAGTCAATTCTCATCCCTGCATTCTAACCTTTAAGAAGCAGTATATCCTTAAAAGCTGATGAATGCCCAGTGAATTTCATGATTGAATTATCTTTTAGGAAGGAGATGGCTCCCTGGAATACCCAGTAGTGGCCAAATACTTGCAGCCTCTGAACTTGCCCACAGTCTCCCTAAATGACTTTTAAGTTATTAATATATTTTTCTTTTTCTGAATTTATTAGTTATATTTTTGAAAATGAATTTTGTGCTAAAATTAATGAAATAGTACAAGAGGCCCTGACTAGTTTATGACAAGGTGAAATCCAAAATCAAAGAAGCACAATTTGCTTTTTCATGCTACAGGTGAAATTTATAAAACGGCTCTCGAAGGCACAAGTCTGCTTGCCGACTTTATCAAGTAAGATCTAGAGGTATTCATTCAATCATTGTGATTGGCAACTCAACTGTACAGAATATTCCCTACCAGGAAGATTGGCTAATTCTATATTTCATTCTTGCAACAGATACTCAAGCTAAAAAAGACAAAACTAATTTGGCATAGTTGTGCATAAAATCTTTTATGACGCACAAGCTTCAACTTTTTAATACAAGTCATCTTAGAAACTAAGAGCAATTATATCTGAACCTTCCCACTGACACAACTAAAGCAAAATTATAGAGATTATCACTTGAATTTTTTCCAAATATTTTACAGCTGAGTCCATCAACCTATTTGAACTTAATGAATGCAGACGTCTGTAGATTTTTCCTTAAAATAGAAAAGACTTTTCATAACACAATGGACATACCACTGATGCATATTTGTAGTTAAAATATCCTAAGGTGAGAAGTACTATATCTTATTTAAAATATTTTCAGCCTTACACAAAAATTTAAGCAACCAGAAAAAAATATTATTATTATTATAATTGTTATTATTATGTTAAAGAAGTATTTAGGTCCAGGCATGGTGGCTCACACCTATAATCTCAACACTTTGGGAGGCCAGGGTAGGGAGATCACTTGAGACCAGGAATTCAAGACCAGCCTGGCCAACATGGTAAAACCTCGTCTCTACTAAAGTTACAAAAATTAACCAGGCGTGGTGATGTACACCTGTAGTCCAAGCTCTACTAAAATTACAAAAATTAACCAAGTGTGGTGGTGCACACCTGTAGTCCAAGCTATGTGGGAGGCTGAGGCAGAAGAATTGCTTGAACCCAAGAGGCAGAGGTTGTAGTGAACTGAGATCATGCCACTGCACTCCAGCCTGGGCAACAGAGCAAGAGTTCACCTAAAAAACAAAGTATTTGGGTATCTCCTTGATGTATTCTATTTAGTCAGCCTCTATAGGGCCAAGGTTAAATTCTCTACAATGTCAAGAAGAATTCCCAGTATACTCCTTCTTCAAAAATATAATAAATTATTACTCACTTGCTTCTATATCATGCTTAGAAAGGTAAGATGTGAGATTTGATACTAAAGCATTCATCACTTCTGAAATTCAGGACTTAGAAGAGTTAAGTATCTGTAACTTAGGACACGTTTAGTTGTAAGAGTAAACGACCTGAATAAAATTGGCATTTAAAGCAAAATAAGAAATAAGAGGAAATTATTGCTGATGTAGCTGAAAAGTCCCATTCAGAGCATGAAGCAGTCTCAGAACTCAATTTCCTTCCCTTAGCCCTGCCTTCCTCTATGTTGGGTTTATCATCAGATTTTGTCAGTAGCTCTGGGCAGAGCCCGTTAAGCATCCCCCTTGGTGGTGGCAGAGGCCCAGTGCTGCAATGAAAACACACACTTCCCTTTCCCAACAGGCCCAGCAGATGTGCCCTTAACTCTGATTGGTTTTAAGTCCATCATCAAACCAATCCTTGTGGCTGGTACAAGGCAGTATTTGGAAAGGTCTACATTGAGTTCCAGGTCTGCCACCCCAGCACATGGACTAAGAATAAGAGAAAGGTGTGGTTAGCCAGAAGAAAACTGGAGTACTCTTCCTGGAGATAAATTAATGGAGACGGATGGCAAAACCAAAAGTCATCAATCACAGTCCCCATCTGCTCTTTCATTCATGGTTTCCCTAACCTGTAACTTCCAATTTGCTCCATAAGTCAAGGAAAGACATTGTTCCCTGTTAGGTTCTTCTTTGCCAGTGCCATGCCAGAGAGGATTGATCATCTCCTAGATTCAGTTTCATCTAAAGCATAATTCTGTTCACCGCTCCCCTTCCCCATGCTATCATAATCTTAAAAGGCATAAAGGAAGTTCTTTGTTATGGTAATGATATAGCAATAATGTACTATATTCTAGTGTGCTAGAATTCCTGGAACAGATACATATGTTTTAAAGGTCTAATTCTTAAAACTAGAAACTTAATAAGCATTCTTTTTTAATCAGCTTTATAAGGTATAGTAAATTCATTTTTCAAATCAAATATTAATGACACACTAGTTAAGAGAATATTTCCACTTTTTAAAAAGTTAATAGTTTTCTGTTCCAGAGTTTCAAAGCACTTTATATTATGTCCCTATGTTCTTCAATTTTATTCAAAAAAGGAACTGCGGCCAGGCACAGTGGCTCATGCCTGTAATCCCAGCACTTTGGGAGGCCAAGGCAGGCAGATCACCTGAGGTCAGGAATTCAAGACCAGCCTAGCCAACATGGTGAAAATCCATCTCTACTAAAAATACAAAAATTAGCCAGGCATGGTGTTAATCCCATGATACTTGGGAGGCTGAGGCAGGAGAATCACGAGCATCACTTGAACCCAGGAGGCAGAGGTTGCAGTGAGCTGGGATTGCACCATTGTACTCCAGCCTGGGTGACAGAGCAAGAGAGCAAGACTCTGTCTAAAAAAAAAAAAAAGTAATCACAAATATTAATATTAACTCAATTTTTACAATGGGACATGATCAGATTTCTTATGATATTATGTAGTAATTAAAATATAGGACAACTTTCCAGGAAAAGATAAATAAACCCCACCATCTCAGTCTAATCAATAATAATTCAGGGGACAAATGGTACTCATTAGTTCTTATCAGATCCTTAGACAATGAAGTGGATGTCAAAGCTCTTTCCAACTTTATGATCCCCACCCTCACTCTTATACACAATTTCCATGCATTACCATTATTCAAATAAGGCACTAGGTTGTTTTTGTTTTTCTTTTGCCACTTCTTCCAAATTAATCAACTGAAAACAAAAAGACTTTACACCTACTGCATCAGACTAGTTGGACTCAGTCTAGTTTTTGTTTCTGACCGATTCAAAGCAGTTTTCATGTAACACACCACACTGAACAACCTTAAAATGTTGTGGACACATCTTTCAAACACCCTAAGCTCCCTTTTTTAGCACATTATATATGGTTAATTCTCATTATTCCCAGCAGTTAGAGTCTATGAAGTCTCTACAAACACTAAATTCCTAAGGGATAGACCCAGTTAGATTCCTGTGTTTCTGGTCACATTTTCCTCAGCCAATCAGTAGATAACCTTGTTTTTATGTGTGTTTCTGTTTAAAGTTTCCCCTAGTTCTTGTTCATTCATTATGTATGTTTTTGTTATATATATAATAGATTCATTAACGTTGAACTCACAGGCACCAGCACTGTAACTCACACCTGAACTACGCTTACTGAACATCCATATTTTCTTCTTCTTTTTTTTTTAAATTGTACTTTAAGTTCCAGGGCACATGTGCACAATGTGCTGGGGAGTGGAGAGGATGTGGGGAAATAGGAACACTCTTACACTGTTGGTGGGACTGTAAACTAGTTCAACCATTGTGGAAGACAGTGTGGCGATTCCTCAAGGATCTGGAACTAGAAATACCATTTGACCCAGCCATCCCACAACTGGGAACATCCATATTTTCTCTGTGAGGCACATCACAGCCTTCTTGTGCTTAAGAACATTAGATGGCACTTCAGCACTATGCATGCAGGCCATTAACAGTGAAGTCACCAAAAAAAGCAAAAAAAAAAAAAAAAGCAAAACATATGGCACTAAATTAGACCTCAAAAAAGACACTTGTTGACAGTCTAAGGAGTGAAAAAAGAAACCAAACCATTGCCTATGTGCACCTCAGCTGGAAACATGCATATTAGTGACTCAAATTTTTTACTGCTCTGCATGTCTGTGAATGACAAGGCATTGAGAGTATGGGGATCACATATACATTGGACTAAACAGATGAATTTGCAAGTATGGTACCCATGAATAACCAGGATGGACTGTATCTCCCATCCATGACTTTTTTAAATACTTCTTTAATATTTTACAATGTCCTTCTTTGGATATCCATCATGTAAACCAATGTTTTATTTGTTCTAAATTTATTTATCTCAAAGCTTTCATAGACATCTTTCAGTTATTCCTGTCCATGATTTTTTTTCAGATTCAAACAAAGCATGTTTGATTATTGTTGTTTATGTTCCAACTCCATTTTGGAGAAACTAGAAAAATATATATAATCCTATTTATTAATACATGGTATTCTGTCTTACCTCCAGCTTTTTAGATTTCATTTGCTCTGTTTTTGTATTAATAGTTCATTTTCAAACTGTATATTGTATGTTGATTAGTTGACATTTTTAGGCTTCTCTGAAGAGGCAGCTTCTTGGTGTCTGAGGCCAAAATGAGATTTGCATAGTCTTGCATTTAAAGATTAGAAGTTAAGCTAGAATTGAAAGCTTAATTGTGAGCAGCTCCTGCATTGTTGACTTTCGTCTAATGCCAAATTGAAGACAGAATCAACAGATTCAAGTCCATAATGAAGAGAATTTATTTTCTTAACTGTAGATTTTAGGACTAGTCAGAGCCACAAAACCATTAGAACCTTTAAATTAGATCTCATAACCATCTTAACACCTGTTATAACTCTTCTCCAACTGCCTGGGCTAATTAGGCACAGAAAAAAATTGAGAACATACTGACTACCCTAACTTTTCAGTAAAAGATAAGCTAAAATTTTGAGGATTCTACCTTTCCTACTTAACCAAACTATTTATTTCTGAGGATTAAAATAGATACTTTGTGTATAGTCTAGATTATACTCTGAAATGTTGGCATTAAGAGATATGAAGAGAGAATCCTTCAGTTGAAAGGATGTTAACAGATTTCTTGAATTTTCTTCATTGCTCTTGATGGTTTAATAGCTTTCTTTTATCCCTTTTCCCTCCCGCTGACACATGATTTTTCTGCCTGGTGTCATTTCACTTGCCACTCAGTGAAACTAAATTTCTATCACAGAGAAGTAGCAGCATTTCAAAGTTCAAATTTATGTTGCTTTATCTTTGTTTCTTGTGTCTGAACTTCGGCCTAATAATCCACAATACTAACTATAACCCCAGGGAAGATCAAGATGGGGACAAGGGTCGAGTTAGTGCTATAAAAGATAAAAGAATCAAAAACAACAGTGATAGTGACTTTCATTTTAAGTTATCCTTCTATAGATGGTTCTTATCTAAGTTGCAGTTGACTGGTTATTAAACTTGGATTTTCTGGTTTTATATGATTCACTCTTTGAGGGAACTAATTGTCTTCTTTGTTGTTGAAAATTCAATCTTGGGAATCACTATGCAAATTATCATTTTAGATTTTAATAGTGTAGGTAAAGAAGTCAAGCAAATTTGAAATAGGAATGTATACTAGTTTACATTATCTATTCCATCACACTCTCAAAGTTGAGGGTATGATATCATAAAGACAGAAAATCTAAAGAGGTCATCTCACTTCTTTTTCAGCCTCACTCACATCTGCCCTTCTGTTCTGACAGGCAAATACCATCAAAGATATTAGTGCACTGGGGCTGGTTCACACTGGCTCACCTGAGGCCATTTCTTCCCAAACTCACTTTCAGTGAGACACAATGATAGCCTGAAATTGACCATGGTGGAATAATTTTTACCTTGGATATCAGAAAATGCTACAAATGCAAGCATTTTTCCCCTGGGAAGTTCAGTTGTTAAACATTTATCATCAAGCCACTGAAGTACAGAAGCCCTTCCTTATCTGTGGGGAATTAATTCCAAGACCCCAGTATATGTCTGAAACTGTGGACAGTACTGAACCTTATATATACTGTTTTTTTCTGTATAGGAAATATAGTGTATATATACACATACCTATATGTATACATAAATGTATATACTAATGTCATACATACATATTATGATGAAGTTTAATTTGTAAATTAGACATAGTAAGAGATAAACAACTAGTAATAAAATAGAATAATTATAACAATATATTGTAATAAATGTTATGTGAATGTGGTCTCTCTCTCTGTGTGTCTCTTTCAAAATATCTTATTGTACTGTGCTCACCTATGTATGTACCATGGTTGATTGCAGGTAACTGAAATCATGGAAGCAAACCACCAGTAAGGAGTGACTACTGTAATGTATTCCAGGACTGGTAAAGGGATGAAATGTCTACCTTCCAGAGTAGCTGGTTTCAGAAAATAGTGAGACCATGGCTCTGCAGGAACATTCCTTAGGTGTTAACACCCCTAATTTTCCCCTTGAGCATACGCAATGTAAAAATCACAAATTGGCTCATGGGCTATTGAGTATTTAGTCACCTGTGACCAAAAATTACTACACAGACATTGCTCCAGAGTATAAAAGACTCAGGCTCTGAGAATGGCATGGACCTGCTATTTCCTGGATAGGTCCTGGAAGATTATAACCTATTACCCATAATTTAGACATACTAAACTGCAAAGGGACATTTCATAAAAATCAGATTTCATTTCCAGTTGTATGTCTTGGTGTTCGGTGTCTCAGGAGAATTTCGTAATTATTTTTCATTGAGATTTTGAGCTATCACTGCTTCTCCATGTTCCTTAATTTTTCTAGTATACTTCATATATTGGAAGTTCTCTGAAGATCTCAACTTTATGCAAAATATTGGTTGCAGCTCCTCACTCCCGTGCACGACAAAGATCATAAGCCCTGTCCTCATATTCTGGTTAAAACCAGAGCCTCCTTCCCCATGTCTACTACCCTGAAGATTGTCTTATCATTAACTACAATTTACAACTATTCCTTTGATTTTTGTCTTCCTATCAGGGGATTTCTCCCATATTTTTTTCTCTTGAGCTTGGTAATATTTAAAAATCATTTTATGTTATTTAATCCAGCATTTCTATGTATTTATACCAGTAGAATAGGTATGTAACAATTCAGACCATCCGGTTTCCTTAACACAGAGTGCCTCTTTTATCAAAAAATTTCAGGTCAAGTGCGGTGGCTCACACCTGTAATCCCTTCACTTTGGGAGGCCGAGGTGGGCAGATCACTTGGGGTCAGGAGTACAAGACCAGCCTGGCCAACATGGTGAAACCCTGTCTCTACTAAAAGTACAAAAATTAGCTGGACGCGGTGGCACGCACCTGTAGTCCCAGCTACTTGGGAGGCCGAAGCAGGAGAATTACTTAAACTCTGAACTCAGGAGGCGGAGGTTGCAGTGAGCTGAGATCACACCACTGCACTCCAGCCTAGATGACAAAGTGAGACTCTGTCTCAAAAAAATAAAAAAATAAAATTCAGATTCTTCATTCCTAAAATACATTTGTAAATCAGTGGATAGAAATTCAATTAACAACACCATGTTATATATATTTTATATCATCCACCCATAACAATAGCCTCTAATACACAACTGACTCAACCTTCTTACTGAGTCAAGCTTCTCTGCCTAACTCACTCTTCCTTTTACAGCAGATCTTCTTGAGGAATCATCAAAGTCCTCCCAATAAGCAGGATCTTGACAAGCATTCCCTATCAGTATTCAGACATATTTGAATGCAGTTCGTAAACTAAGCCATGCATAATCTGAGACTTCCTCCTATGCACAGAAATCATCTCACAAATAAAACATGTATGAAAGTAAGTAATACAGGTCTGAATCAAATAATGGACACCGAACACAGAGGAAGACAGATAACAATGTAGACCCCAAAGGAACAAAATAAAAAGAATACTGCTAAAATAATTCTCTTCGTTTCTCTGGTTAAGTGATACCACGATAGTAAGAAGCAACTGAAGACATCAATTCGATATAGGTGTTTTCTCTTCCTTTCTTTTAAATCTTAGATTCAAGGGATATATATGTTTGTTTGTTACGTGGATATATTGTGTAATAATGGGAGTTGGGCTCCTAGTGTACCCAACATCCCAAAATTGGACATTGTACCCAATAGGTAATTTTTCAGCTCTAACCTTCCTTCTTGCTTTCCTGATTTTAAAGTTCACAGAGTCTATTTACCTTATCTTTATGTTCATGCATACCCTATATTTAGCTCCCACTTGTAAGTGAGAACACATAATATTTGATTTTCTGATTCTGCATTAGTTCACTTAGGATAATAGCCTCCGGCTCCGTCCGTGTTGCTGCCAAGAACATGATTTCATTATTTTTATGGCTGCATAGTACTCCACAGTGTGTGTGTGTGTGTGTGTATGTGTGTGTATAATATATATAATCTTTGTCCAATCAATCATTGATGTATACTAACGTTGGTTCCCTGACTTTGCTATTGTAAGTAGTGCTGCAATATATGTATGAGCGCAGGTACCTCTTTCTATATAATGGTTTCTTTTTCTTGAGATAGATACAGTAGTAGGATTACTGGGTCTAATAGTAGTTCTATTTTTAGTTCTTTGAGAAATCACCACACTTTTTTCAAGAGAGGCTGAACTAATTTGCATTCCCACCAACAGTGTATGAGTGTTCCCTTTTCTCCACATTCACATCATCTGTTGTTTCTTGACTTTTTAATAAAAGCCATTCTGACTGGTGTAAGATGATCTCTCTCTGTGGTTTTAATTTACATTTCTCCGATGATTCATGATATTGAGCATTTTTTCATGTGTTTGTTGGCTTCTTGTATTTCTTCTTTCGAGAGATGTCTTGGTCTGCTTTCAGGTTTTCCTGTAAATGATTTATGATTTTTCCAGTTGTGCAACTTAAGTCCAACATTTGACTGAATTAGTTCTTCATTACTGATCATTAACAATCTATGCCAGGCCTTATTTTATTTGCTCAATTAAAAATAATATAATGGTCAATTTTAATCTATTACTTAAACCAAAGAATTATCATGACAATAACTGAAACCTATGAGCTCATCTCCTCTCTTATCTCATTGTCCTTCCCCCCTTTCAAACATTTTCCAGCGATAACAACTAACCTCACTTTATGCTGACAATTCCCTTCTATCTATGCCAAAGCAGTTAGTATTTAGTGTTTGTTAGTTTTGAACTTTATACACAGTATACAGTCTTCTGAGACTTGACTTTTTCTTTCAAAGTTATACCAAAAAATACTATCGGTGCTGCAATTTATAGCTGAAGTATTCCACAGTGGAAACATACCACAATTTATCAGTATTTGATGAATATTTATGTTTTTTCCAATTTTTTACTTTTGAACAGGAACATTACTCTTCATTTCTCCTGGTGCATCTGTGTAGAATGTTCTCTAGACTATATAGCTAGGATTGAAATTGCTTCATTATAAGGTAGGCAATTAAAATACAATGGCCAATGTTTCAAGTACCAGCATATAACTTATCAATAATATCTAAAGGATCCAGATAATCCATATCTCTAACGCTGGCAATTGTCAAACTTCTTAATTATTAACAGTGTGAGTTTCTCCATCTTTGAAATGCCAATTCTTATATTTTACCCATTTTTATGTCACGTTGTTTGTATTTTTGTATTGACTTGTAGCAATTCTATGAATAATCTGGTTACTAGTACTTTGTCAGGTATTTGTAATATAATTATTTTTTCCTAGACTGTAGACTCTCTTTTTAGGTTAAGGTGTTTTGGTAAGCAGAAATTCGTAACTTTAGTATAAAAAAAAATGTATCCATAGTTTCCCTTATGATTAACATATTTTCTATCTTAAAAAAAATCCTCTCTGGGCAAGATGGCCGAATAGGAACAGCTCCAGTCTCCAACTCCCAGCGCCAGCAACACAGAAGACCGGTGATTTCTGCATTTTAAACTGTGAGGGTACTGGGTTCATCTCGCAGGGAGTGCCCGGACGATCCGTGCTGGTCAGCTGTTGCAGCCGACCAGCGAGAGCTGAAGCAGAAGTGACGTAAACCTCACCTGGGAAAGCGCTGAGGGAAGGAATCCTTTTTCTAGCCAGGGGAACTGAAAGGACACACACAACACCTGGAAAATCGGGTAACTCCACCCCAATATTGCACTTTAAGCAAACAGGCACACCAAGTCATATCCACACCTGGCGGGAGGGTCCACGCCCACCGGACCTCCTCATTGCTAACACACAGCAGTGTGATCTACCAGCAAGGCGTGAGGAGCTCTTGAGGGCGCCACGCCATTGCTGAGGCTTAAGTAAATGAAAACAAAGCTGCTGGGAAGCTCCAACAGGGTGGAGCTACAGCAGCTCAGGAAACCTGCCTGTCTCTATGGAGCTCCCACCTCTGGGGACAGGGCACAGCTACACAACAACAACAACAACAACAAAGCAGCCAGAAACCTCTGCAGGCCTTAAGCGACTCTGTCTGACAGCTTTGAAGACAGCAGTGGATCTCCCCAACCTACGGAGGTTGAGATCTGAGAGCGGACAGGCCCTGCCTGCTCAGGAGTGGGTCCCACCGGCCTGTGTAGCCTAACTGGGAGACATCCCCACTAGGGGCAGTCCTGACACCCACACCTCACAGGGTGGAGTACACCCTGAGAGGAAGCTTCGCTAAAGAATCAGGACAGGTACACTCGCTGTTCAGAAACATTCTATCTTCTGCAGCCTCTGCTGCTGATGCCCAGGCAAACAGGGTCTGGAGTGGACCTCAAGCAATCTCCAACAGACCCAGCCACCACAATGAGGTCCTGACTGTTAGAAAGAGGAAAACTATCAAACAGGAAGGACACCTGAAACCCCATCAGTACATCACCATCATCAAGACCAGAGGCAGATAAAACCACAAAGATGGGGAAAAGCAGGGCAAGAAAAGCTGGAAATTCAAAATAAAGAGCACATCTCCCCAGCAAAGGGCTGGCTCATCGCCAGCCAGGATCAAAGCTGGAGGAGAATGACTTTGGCCGGGAGAATGAGAGAAGAAGGCTTCAGGCCATCAAATTTCTCAGAGCTAAAAAGAATTAAGTACCAAGCATAAAAGAAAACTAAAAATCTTGAAAAAAAGAAGAAGAATTAAATTAGTGACTAAGAGTAATTAATGCAGAGAAGGTCATAAAGCGAAATGAAAGGAATGAAAACCATGACCACGAGGAATCACGTGACAAATGCACAAACTTCAGTAACCGTCGATCAACTGGAAGAAGAGAGTATCCAGCGATTGAGGATCAAATGAGATGATAGGCGAGAAAGAGAAACCAAAAGAAAAAAGAAAAATGAACAAAGCCTGCAAGAAGTATGGGATTATGTAAAAAGACCAAATCTACGTCTGATTAAGGGGTTGCCTGAAAGTGAGGGAAAATGGGACAGTTAGGCTCTTCAGGATATCATCCAGGAGAACCAGCAGTAGGGCGAATAACATTTAAATCAGGAAATGAGAGAAGCATACAAAGATACTCACTTGAGAAAGAACAACTCAAGACATAATTGCCAGGTCACAAAGTTGAAATGAAGAGGAAAAAATCTTAAGGGCAGCCAGAGAAAGGTCAGGTTACCACAAAGGGAAGCCATCAACAGACTCACAGCAAAGATCTCGGCGAAACTCTCAAAGCCAGAAGAGAGTGGGGAGAAAATATTTCGGCATTCTTAAAGTAATTTTAAACCCAGAAATTCATATCCAGCCAAACTAAGTTTCATAAGTGAAGGAGAAATAGGTATACCACAGATAAGCAAATGCTTAGGATTTTACGTCACCACTAAGGCCTGCCTTACAAGAGACCCTGAAGAGGAAGCACTAACATGGAAAGGAACCTTGATTTTCAGCCATTGCAAAAACATGCCAAAATGTAAAGACCATCGAGGCTAGGAAGAAACTGCATCAACTAATGAGCAAAATAACCAGTTAATATATCATAATGGCAGGATCCAAGTTCACACATAACAATCTTAATAAATGTAAATGGACTAAATGCTCCAATGAAAAAGACACAGACTGGCAAGCAGGATAAAGTCAAGACCCATCAGTCTGCTGTATTCAGGAGACCATCTCACACGCTAGAGAGACATACATAGGCTCAAAATAATAAGGGATGGAGGAAGATTTACCAAGCAAATGGAGAACAAAAAAAAGCAGGGGTTGCAATCTAGTCCCTGATAAAACAGACTTTTAAACCATCAAAAGATCAAGGGCAAAAGAAGGCCATTACGCATAATGGTAAAAGGGATCAATTCAACAGGAGAGCTAACTATCTAAATATATATGCACCCAATACAAAGAGCACCCAGATTCATAAAGCAAGTCCTTAGAGACTTACAAAGAGACTTGACTCCCATACAATAATAATGGGAGACTTCAACCTCCACTGTCCAGCATTAAGACAGATCAACAAGACCGAAAGTGAACAAGGATATCCAGGAATTGAACTCATCTCTGCAGCAAGAAGACCCATAGACATCTATAGAACTCTCACCTGATAAACAGAATATACATTCTTCTCAGCACCACATCGTACTTACTCCAAAATTGACCATATAATTGGAGAGTAAAGCACTCCTCAGCAAATGTACAAGAACAGAAATTATAACAAACTGTCTCAGACCACAGTGCAATCAAACTAGAACTCAGGACTAAGAAACTCAATCCTCAAAACCACTCAACTACATGGAAACTGAACAAACTACTGCTCCTGAATGACTACTATGGGTACATAGCGAAATGAAGGCAAAAATGAGATGTTCTTTGAAACCAATGAGAACAAAAGATACAACATACCAGAATCTCTGGGACACATTTAAAGCAGTGTGTAGAGGGAAATTTATAGCACTAAATGCCCACAAGAGAAAGCAGGAAAGATCAAAAAATTGACCACTCTAACATACATGAATTAAGAACTAGAGAAGCAAGAGCAAACACGATGAAAGCTGGCAGGAGCGAAATAACTAAGATCAGAGCCAAAACTGAAGGAGATAGAACACAAAAAACCCTCCAAAATCAATGAATCCGGGAGTTGGTTTTGAAAAGATCAACAAAATTGACAGACCACCTAGCAAGACTAATAAAAGAGAAAGAAAGAGAAGAGAATCAAATGCAGCCTTAATTAAAATGATAAAGGGATATCACCACCGACCCCACAGAAATACAAACTACCACCATCAGAGAATACTATATAAACACCTCTCACATAAAATAAACTGGAAAACCTAGAAGAAATGGATAATTTCCTGGACGCCACTCTTCAAGACTAAACCAGGAAGAGAAGTTGAATCCTGAATAGACCAATAGTAGGCTCTGAAATTGAGGCAATAATTAATAGCCTACCAGCAAAAAAGTCAGGACCAGATGGATTCACAGCTGAATTCTACCAGAGGTATAAGAAGGAGGAGTTGGTACCATTCCTTCTGAAACTATTCCAATCAATAGAAAAGAGAATCATCCTAACTCATTTTATGAGGCCAACATCATCCTGATACCAAAGCCTGGCAGAACACAAAGAAAAAGAGAATTTTAGACCAATATCCCTGATGGTGCTCGATGCATAAATCCTCAATAAAATACTGGCAAACCGGATTCAACAACACATCAAAAAGCTTATCCACCATGATCAAGTAAGGCTTCATCCCTGGGATGCAAGGCTGGTTCAACGATGTAAAATCAATAAACATAATCAAGCGCCTAAACAGAACCAAAGACAAGAACCACATGATTATCTCAATAGATGCAAGAAAAACGACAAAAATTCAACAGCCCTTCATGCTAAGCAGCTCAATAAATTAGGTATTGATGGAATGTGCCTCAAAATAATAAGAGCTATTTATGACAAACCCACAACCAATATCATACTGGATGGGCAAAAACTGGAAAAATTCCCTTTGAAAACTGGCACAAGACAGGGATGCCCTCTCTCACCCTCCTCCTATTCAACATAGTGTTAAGAGTTCTGGCTAGGGCAATTAGGCAAGAGAAAAGAAATCAGAATTATTCAGTTAGGAAAAAAGAAAAGTCAAATTGTCCCTGTTTGCAGATGACATGATTGTATATTTAAAGAAAACCCCATTCAATCTCATACAAAATCTCCTTAAGCTGATAACAACTTCAACAAGAATCTCCAGGATACAAATTAATGTGCAAAATCACAAGCATTCTTATACACCAATAACAGACAAACACAGAGCCAAATCGGAATGAACTTCCATTCACAATTGCTTCAAGAGAATCAAATACTGAAATCCAACACAAGGGATGTAAAGGAGACCTCTTCAAGGAGAACTACAAACCACTGCTCAGTGAAATAAAGAGGACACAAACAAATGGAAGAACATACCATGCTCATGGATAGGAAGAATCAATATCGTGAAAATGGCCATACTTTTCCAAGGTAATTTATGAATTCAATGCCATCCCCCATCAAGCTACAGTAGGTTTCTTCTGGGAGTGGAAAAAACTGCTTTAAAAGTTCATATGGAACCAAGAGCCCGCATCTCAAGACAATCCTAAGTCAAAAGAACAAAGCTGGAGGCATCCGCAGCTACCTGACTTCAAACTATACTACAAAAGGCTACAGTAGCAAAACAGCATGGTACTGGTATAAAACAGAGATATAGACCAATGGAACAGAACAGAGTCCTCAGAAATAATACCACACATCTACAGCCATCTGATCTTTGACCAAACCTGAAAAACAGAAATGGGGAAAGGATTCCCTATTTAATAAATGGTGCTGGGAAAATTGGCTAGCCATAAGTAAGAAAGCTGAAACTGGATCCTTTCCTTACTCCTTATCTGAAAATTAATTCAAGATGGATTAGAGACTTAAATGTTAGACCTAATACCATAAAAATCCTAAAAAGGAAAACACAAGGTAGGCCATTCAGGACATAGGCATGGGCAAAGACTTCCATGTCTAAAACTACCAAAAGCAACAGCAGCAAAAGCTAAAATTGACAAATGGGATCTCATTAAACTAAAGAGCTTCTGCACAGCAAAGAAACCACCATCAGAGTGAACAGGCAGCCTACAGAATGGGAGAAAATTTTGCAATCTACTCATCTGACAAAGATACAATATCCAGAACCTACAAAGAACTCAAACAAATTTACAAGAAAAAACAAACAACCCATCAAAAATTGGGCAAAGGATATGAACAAGACACTTCTCAAAGAGACATTCACACAACCAACAGACACATGAAAAAATGCTTTCATCATCACTGGCCATCAGAGAAATGCAAAATCAAAACCACAATGAATACCATCTCACACCAGTTAAGAATGGCGTCTGTTAAAAGTCAGGAAACAACAGGTGCTGGAGAGGATGTGGAGAAATAGGAACGCACACACTGTTGGTGGGATTGTAAAACTGGATCAACCATTATGGGGAAAACAGTATGGCGATTCTAAAGGATCTAGAACTAGATGTACCATATGACAACCATCCATTACTGGGGATATACCAAAGGATTATAAATTATGCTGCTATAAAGACACATGCACCGCGTGTATGTTTATTGCAGCACTATTCATAGCAAGACTTGGAATCAACCCAAATGTCCATCAGTGACAGACTGGATTAAGAAAATGTGGCACGCATATACACCATGGAATACTATGCAGCCATAAAAGGATGAGTTCTAGCGTCCTTTGTGGGACATGGATGCAGCACAAAACCATCATTCTTAGCAAACTATCCCACAGAACAGAAAACCAAACACCGCGTGTTCTCACTCATAGGTGGGAACTGAACAATGAGATCTTGGACTCAGGAAGGGGAACATCACACGAGGGCCCTATCATGGGGAGGGGGAGGGGGGAGGATTACGTGGGAGTTATACTGATGTAATGTGAGTTGATGGGTGCAGCAGGCCAACATAGCACAAGTATACATATGTAACAAACCTGCACGTTATACACATGTACCCTACAACTTAAAGTATAATAATAATAAATAAATTTAAAAAAAAAAATCCTCTCTGGCTGGGCATGGTGGCTCACACCTGTAATCCTAGCACTTTGGGAGGCCAAGGTGGATGGATCACTTGAGGTCAGGAGTTTGAGACCAGCTTGACCAACATGGTGAAACCCTGTCTCTGCTAAAACTACAAAAAAAAACAAAAAAAAACAAACAAACAAAAAAAATTAGCTGGGTGTGGTGGCACGTACCTGTAATCCCAGCTACTGGGAAGGCTGAGGCAGGAGAATTGCTTGAACCCAGGAGGCAGAGGTTGCGGTGAGCTGAGATCACACCACTATACTCCAGCCTGGGTGACAGAGTGAGAATCCATCTCAAAAAACAAAACAAAACAAAACAAAAAATCCCTCCAATCCTAAAGCTAGCAGAAGACTTCTTTATATTTTCTTCTAGACATTTTAAAGCTTTGTTTTTGATATTACGTCTTTAATCTGTTTCAGCTTTTAGTCTGGTGCAATGTAAGAACCCAGTGTCATTTTAGGTTTTCATATGGTCAACCAGTCCTTTTAAATCCCTGTAGGAATGGTCTCTGCTCCACTATGGATCTGCTTTATCACCTCTGTCAGATACCAAGTTCAAAATCTGTATGGTCTATTGTCATCTTTCTGTTCTCTTTCATTGTTCAATATGTCCTCTGTACTAACACCACACTGTCTTCATTACTATAGCTACATAAGAGTCTTGATATATAGTAAGGCAAGTCCGCTTTCATGCTTCTTTTTTTGTTGTGTTTTGACTTTTATTGACCCTTTGTACACCCCTATAAATGTGAAAATTGGGTTTTTCAAGTTCTATGAATAACTACTGGAATTTTTATTGACCCCACATGGACCTTTTAGACAGACTGGGGTAAACTGAATTATGAATGATATTGTCTGCTTACACATGAATTTAGCACAACTCTCCACTTTGAGTTCTTTTAATGCCTTTAATAAAATTTTATTATGTATCTTGTTCATCTTTTGTTAGATATATTTACATGTATTTTTCAGTTTTTGTTGCTACTATAGGTGGTGCTAAAAAGACTTTTTTGTTGGTCAATGGAGATAAAATTGATTTGTTTATATTGATATTATTATATCTTGTCATCTTGCTAACTTTCCTTTTAGATAGAATAATTTTTACTAATTTGTCAGGAGATTATTTTAAATTTGTATGTAGATGACTATATTAGGCAAAAACCAACAACAGTATTTCTCCCTTTCTAATCTGTATGTATTTAATTTCTATTTTTTTGACTTGATTTATAGCCTATACCTCTAGTAAATTGTTTAATACAAATAATAACAGTCTGTATATATGTCTTTCTGGTGACTTTTAAAGTTATGCTGCTAATGTTTCTGCATTTAGGAAGATGATCGTTATGTACATATAATAAATGCTGTATATATGTTAGCAATATTATTTCCATTTTATTTTAGCTATTTTCACTGTTTTGGCTTGATTTATAGAATTCTTTCCCTTTTCTTCAAATCAATAATTTCTGTATTTCTAGTAGTATTTATGGTGACTCTCATTTATTTGTGTTTGCCTTCCTCCTTCTTCTAAAACATAAACACTCTTTCTAAGCCACATTTTATGTGGCTTATGGGAAGGTGAAGTTTCATACTCCCACCACAGACTTGAAAAATCAGCCCAGTTCTTCCAAGCCATGGTGATTACTAGCCCAAGAAGAAGTCATCTTAGCTGGAACAACAGAGAAAGGAGAATCTGTCCCCTTCTGGGATCATAGATGCTAAGGCTTGTGTAAAGCAGAAGTTACTAGGGGCTCTCTGGCTAGAATGTGGAGAAAGTCTGCCTGAGAATAAGCTACCTCAGAGGAAAACCAGCCCAGGAAATGGGGAGTGACAGTCCCCTAGTCCAACCACGCCAAAGAAATAACCTCCACTTTTTGGTTTTATGTACCAAAAATTCTTACCTACATCGACTACTTTTGTCTGTACTATGTTGATTTTTGTTTCTTTTGTTTACAGTCAATCGAATCTTAAATATCACACTGTTTGTATTCAGTCTTTACATTCCAGTAGTTCTAAAACATGAAAACAAAAATCATTTCTGTTTTTACTCACCATTGTATCCCTAGCACCCATTATAATGGCTAGCGCAGAGTAGACAGTTCATTTTTAGCAAGTCAATGAATAGGCTAAATAATTATGTAAAAACTGTATGTTTCCATAGGGTGTAAGATGAACTATTTTTTTAACATCAACTAAATTTTTTGACAATTTAATCTTTTATGCACAAAATAATGATAAAGAATACATTTTTATAATCTTTTTCTCTCCTTTTATAATTGTCACTCCTGTGTTTTTGCTCTCATTTTTAAGCATGTAAACTCTTATTTCTGATCTTGTTCTCCTCTCCTTTGAGCATTCATTCAACAAGAATGTACCACTTCCCTCTACAACACCATGCTAGATGCTCTAGTGTACTCTAAATTGAATAAGGCATGATTGCCACCATCAAAAATCATCCCCATAATCTTGCCAATGAATTCCAAATGTCTTCTGTGCATATAATAGAAACAAAGTACAAGGAGGGAAGAGAATAGTGATTTCTAGATGGCTTTCTAGTAAGCCAAATAATAAAGTACTGTAGGTATGTGATCTTTACTGAGGCAAGCATGAAAATAAACAGAAAAAAAAGCAAGAAAAAATAGCTAAACATAATATGATGATGAAGAGGTAAAAAATAAAGAGAAATGATGAAAGCCAGAAGCACATAATTAGGACTGAAACAGATGCTTAATCACCAGAATCATTTTTAAAGTCACATTTTACCAACAGCCAATCATTTCCAAAATCTTAATCTATGAGCGTCCTTTTTCATATAAATTGCCTACATTTAGCTAGGGCTGCAATGCTCTGCATTTCTTCCAGGAGACTCAAGGAAGTAATACATTTACACAACATTTAAGGTTTTGGTGCTGCTGCTGCTGCTGCTGCTGGTATTAATCTGGTCATTTATATTGTTGAGGCTAACTACAGCCTACACCTCAATTTCCTCATCTGTAAATGTAAAACATATTTCTAACATTCTAACTCACATTGATATTGGAGAAATTAAGTAAAATGCTACACTTGAAAGTACACCATACACACCATGGACTTGACGCAACTTAACAGAGAAAACTAAGAGGTCACTCCATCAAGAGAAACATTTTCCATTAAAACAAAAAAAAAATGCCCTAAGTTTTATATACCAAAAATGACTCTTTTTTTTCAACTTTTAAGTGCAGGGGTACATGTGCAGGATGTGCAGATATGTTACATAGGTAAATGTGTGCCATGGTGGTTTACTGCATAGATCATCCCATCACCCAGGTATTAAGCTCAGCATCCATTAACTATTCTCCAAAAGTGACTCTTTTCAGATTATTGTCAATCCCAGAAATTGTTCTTTTCCTCTCCAAATTCTACAGTCTCTTCTCATGGGCGCGGCATACATCAAAGTTCACAGAGAAAAGTTTCAGACAGAAATCGATAGTGGATAGAAAACTCATTCCTAGGATAACAGGCTTCAGATGCATCCCAGGAACTTTGATAAAGGAGAAAGAATCTTCCTGTGTGCCATATTTGCTCAGATATTCAGGGGAGTCATCAGAACAAAGAAGACGTGTTTAGATGACGCTCAGCAACCTACTAAGCCCCTTGCCTAGATCAGTACTATGCTGCCTGATGGGGCCACGCCACTCGACTGCCACAGGTGCCCAGACATGTTTGAATCCCAGCAGCTGAGAAGATAAAGCTAAAGCTGCACTTGTCTATACATGTATCTAGAGGTGACTAAAACAAGGAACACTATGGTAATATTAAAAACGGGTTCAGAGGATGGTGACACAGGATCAGGTCAGCAAAAATAAGACCAAGGCAGAGATAATATGGAGTCACCCACTGGTTTTATCTGTTAGATATTTGTTTTACATATACACACATATGATTATGTATGTATGCATTGTGTATACATATATGTGAATGTATTTATATATATACACTCACATATACATTCATATTTTAGCTAATTGATAACAATAAATAAATAAGCTTAATTTATAAGTAAAAATAAAGACCATTTCCTTGTGTGGGCTCAGTCATTTAAACTAATTATAAGGTTACCTTTAAAATTTCTACATGAAAAAGCTCCCATTTTGGGCCAGGTATGGTGGCTCACACATCCAGCACTTTGGGAGGCCGAGGTGTGCGGATCACGAGGTCAGTAGTTCAAGACCAGCCTGACCAACACAGTAAAACCCCATCTCTAGTAAATATACAAAACTTAGCCAGGTGTGGTGGTGGGCACCTGTAATCCCAGCTACTCAGGAGGCTGAGGCAGGAGAATCGCTTGAACCCGGGAGGCAGAGATGGCAGTCAAGATAGTGCCACTGCACTCCGGCGTGGGCAGCAGAGCGAGACTCTATGTCAAAAATAAATAAATAAATACATACATACATACATACACAAATAAAGCTCCTATTTTTTCTTGGCCTATACACAGTGCTGAGATTAAAAATTCTATGTAACCATTAACCTTTCAGTTATCAGATCTGAGTGATGAGAAAATCTAGACAGCTTGAGAGGGGAGAAGGGCGGTGATATGGTTTGGCTGTGTCCCCACCCAAATCTCATCTTGAATTCCTATATGTTGTGGGAGGGACCTGGTGGGAAGTAATTGAATCATGAGGGCAGGTCTTTCCCATGCTGTTCTAATGATAGGGAATAAGTGTCATGAGATCTGATGGCTTTATAAGGGGGTGTTACCCTGCACAAACTCTGTCTTTGCCTGTTGTCATCCATGTAATATGTGCCTTTGTTCTTCCTTTGCCTTCTGCCATGATTGTGAGACTTTCCCAATCACATGGAACTGTAAGTCCATTAAACCTCTCTCTTTTGTAAATTGCCCAGTCTTGGTTATGTCTTAATCAGCAGTGTGAAAATGGACTAATACAGGAGGGGCGGAAGAATACTTAGGAGTATCAAGGAAGCAGCCTTTTAGCAACCAGTTCAGAAATATTTCAATATTTTAGCAACTGGTATGACTGGGCCATGTATGTACCTTCTATGCATCCCTAATGACAACTGCAGTTAAGACTGTAGCACTCAAAATAGACAAGCCAAATAAACAGCCCCCCTTATAGCCTAGTGACAATGAAGCCTGTGCTGCCTGAGTGAGCTATATTATATAAGACAGCATATTATGTGACTCAGGAGGAAAACAAGAAATTATTCACTGTGTTAAAAAAAAAAAAGAGAGAGAGAGAGAGAGAGAGACAGAGTTAGAGTAGGGTTAAATAGATTGCAGTGTTTAGGTAAAGAGTAGGAGACAGAAGAAGAATTTCATAAGATGTTAGTCAACTTGCCGAAAAAGGCTGAGTTTCATTGAAATATAAGACTTTCCACAGCATATGGGACTTGCAAATTAACTGCATCCCCTAAAACCAATTCAGATGAAGCATCTAACAACTTAGCTGCTGCTGCTACTGCTGCTAAGCAAGTGGGATATGCCTTAGCTTCTAGGTTTAGTTGCAGGCTATTACCATGAAATGGACCTAGGTTTTCCCCTCTGTTCTTCGGTAAGAACTGCTAATGCTTGATTTGTTATATTCATGAACAAATAAGGTAATAGGTTTAGTGTAATTTAGAACTCCTAAATCCGAGGGCTGTTGTAAAGCCTATTTTATTTGGTTAAAAGCCTGATCATGACTGTCTTCCCAAGGAAAAAGCCCTCTTTCAAGTGTACTTTACTTCATTTCATTCCTGCTCTAAATATTTTTAATAAACTTTCATTCCTGCTCTAAAACTTGCCTCAGTCTCTCCCTCTGCCTCATGCCTGTCGGTCAAATTTTTTCTTCCAAGGAGGAAAGAACTGAGGTTGCTGCAGAACATATGAATTTGCCACTGCTAACACCTATAAATCTTGATCACATGTCTAACCTCATTTGTTTGTTTGTTTTTTAAAAAAAAGAAAGAAAGAAAAAAAGAAAAAACTGGAAAGATTGGAGGATTGGAATGTTAGAAGGATGAGAACATGGAATTGTAACTCCTTGTTCAATTAAATATTCTATAATTGGTGACAGCCCTTGAATTTCTTTGGGTTTTCATGGATAATGGGGTAACTTAGGCAAAAGTTACGAATGGTCTACTTGGACTTTAATAGTTTCCACATATTTAATTATTCCTGTATCAGTTGAAGAAGAAGTCCATAAGCATTCAGGTATTTTAGAAAGGTCAGAGGTATCACAGACCTGAGTTTTGATCTTATCAATTTCTGCCACAGAGAGCATAACAGTTCTGGTTCAGGAGAGACAGGAAACTCTCATGTTATTTCTCCCTCTGAGGAGAATTGTATGTGCCCTTTTAGCTTTAGAAGTAAGTCTTGGATGTAGTCCAGGCCCCCAGAGGTGGTGAAGGTGGAGGCCTGAAGCAGGGCCAGGGAAGGCCTGAGGAGGTGCCTGGGCTGCAGCAGGCCATAACCAGAGGCCACAGGTCACCCACTCACCTCAGGCCCATTGGCTGCCCCTCCCCTCACTACACCAAGTTCCTGGCAGGGCCAGAGAGGCCACCATTGCCATCCGGGCAAAGCAAAACCAAAAAACAGGTCCTTGGGGAAGAGCTCATGATGACAAGATGGCAGCTCCAAGGGGGAGACAGAAGCTGAGTCACTGTTCTCCTCACTGGTGGCCAGGATACTGCCTAACACAACCACCTTGTTCTCAGCCCTCACCATCAGGGCAGGTCTCACCATTTCAGGCTTGCTGCCCACACAGACTGCAGAGTTCAAGAAAGCGGGGTCCTGGCAGTCCCATGGCCTATATTCCTGGAAAGAGCAGGACTGGAGCATGTTGTAGCTGTGCCTGTGGGGAGCAGGATTCCAGGGCAGAAACCTCTGTAGGTCTCAAAAAAAGAAAGCAAAACAACCACAAACCCACCAACACTAAATATCATCTTGGGTCTAATTTGAAAACTAGGGTCAAATTCTGCAGAGGCATTCAAGTGGCCAGATATCACCCTGTAGCCAGATCTGTAGGGTTTATCTATCATGCCAGGAAAAATGCTGCCTTCAGCATTCCTTAGCTCCTGGTTCTGGTTTCAGAACCAGAAACCCGCTCTATATTGGAGAGGTTTTAAAGCTAGAGGGGCCTTTACCCACTTAGTCTTATTCACAGATCTGAATATGTAGTCAAGAGAGGAAAGTGGTATGTCCTAAGTGAGAGTAGAGTAGAGTCAACAAAAGAACAAGACAAATGACGACTGAGCCCCTAGTGTATACCAGACACTGGCGAGCTACTGGGGATACAGAGATGAAGAAAACATAGTCCCTTCAAGAAGCTCAATCCAGCAAGGTAGACAGCCTCTTTGTAGGTGGGACCAGGCTTCCTTGCAGCAGAAGGAAACTTGAAATCAGGGTAATGAGCCCCACCAGGGACCAGCCACCACATTGCCTGGAGAGGATCTTGTGTGGACACAGGGCTGTGTAACAGCCTGCTTTGACCCTCTAGCTGTGCTGTAGAGCCAAGTGGGGCCTGGAGTGGCCTGATCTAGGGACTGCCATGAACTCTTTCCACTCCCCCAAGGAACTGCATAAGTAATGACACCTTCTATTCACACAGCAAAATCAGGGACACAGTTTTCTAGCACACGGGGTGCCTCCCCTCGCCTCAGCTCAACGGACGGCCTACCCTGGTTGGTGGGCCCTTGTTCGTGTTAGAGGTGGAATATTCCACAGGGTTTTGAGTGGTCAGCTGTGGCTCACAGGTCAGTGACAAGAAAAGGCAGAACTGCAGAGCCCTTAGGAGCCACAGAGGGCCTGCTGCCTACCACGAAATGCCTACTCAGTTGCTGCTGGCCCACCTGTGGGCAGTAGCACTAACATAGAATCCTGGGACTAGTGCCAGGAACCTTAAGGATACCCAGTAAGACAGGCATGCACTGCTGTGGTGGCCTTGATGGTCAGATGACATGTGGTGAGTAGGCCCAAAGGGATTTGGCCCAGCGTGAAGTCAACGGAAAGGCCAAGATGTGGTTAGCACCTCAGGCCAATGGTGGCTTCACGTTGTCCATGTCGGAGGCTAGTTCTTGATTGCCCCAAACCCTCTACTTGAGGATTCCAAATGAAATGAGCAGGTCTTCCCTTTGGGACTCAGGTGAGCTTCTGACAACAGCAAAAGAAAGCAGGCCTCCTGAACTTCCCCAAGTGACTGATGCAAACCATGTCCTGCACACTTCACAGCACGGTGGAGAGGATCTTCAGGGGCAAACAATGGACAACCTGAATGACATCGTGGACTGTCAGCAACCTGCAGAGCTACCCGATCAAGAAATTCCAAGATGGAAGCAACCTTTGCAGGCAAAGAAGAAAAAGCCAGAAGAGGCCAAGGCAGGAATGGACCAGGCTGCAAATGTTGGAGTGGCCTCCCTGGCCCATACCTCAGCTGGCATCCTGCATCTGCTTGAGGGTGGGAGAGACTACGTGGAAGATGGGGACTTGAAAGTGGAGGGGAACAGGGAAGCAGGACATGGTGGTCCCTCAGCATTCTGACCACAAGTCCCTGTGAAGACTGTGGGTGATGATGGTGACTCAGGTGTGTCCTTCGAATGTCCTGAGGGGGAGACTGAAGAAGCAGGCATGCCATTGTGAGAAGAAATCCAAAGGAGTACAGAACTCACAGCACAAATCCAAGATCTGCTCAGGAGGCAGGACTCTCTGCAGGATGCAAGTGCAGAGCTGGAGAGAGAGCTCAGGTAGCTGCTGCTGCTGCTTCCTACTCTGCCTGAACTGCACCAAGAACACATGATGGGGCCTCAGCAGAGTCTCTCTCATCAAGGTCCAGGCAGTATGTGTCCTCTTCCTACCTGAACCTTGATGAGAGACTTGGCAAGCTGTATGAAAATTTTGAACTGTGAGTGTCAGACCGGCAACCACTACAAGAAAAATGGCCCAAGACCTAGCTCAGGAATTGAAGAAAGACACTTGCAATTTTCAGAGGGAGATCATCTTTTTTTTTTTTTTTTTTGATATGGAGTCTTACTGTGTCGCCAGGCTGGAGTGCAGTGGCACCTTATTTCTTGTACAAAGTAAGACCTTCTGACCTATTGTCAGGCACTAATATAAAAGCAAACACTTTTTTTTTTCTAGTGCCCTGGTTATTTGCCATAAAGGCAGTGAGTCCCTTGACTCACTGCAATGTCCGCCAGGGAGGTCATCTTCTATGAGAAAATGGTCCAGGAAGGCTGGATGGCCACTGTGTCCACTGAGAGAGTGCTCCAGGCACTCCGGAAAGAACATGACCACAATAGGCAGAAGCCAACTGACTGCAAGGCCAAGTTCTAGCCCTTTACCAGTGGCCCCTTGACTCCTAGGGCTCCACCCACATCCCACGGGGGCCTGGAAATGCCAAGGGGACCATGGGCTGCCAGGGACCACAGGACAAAGGCGAGCCACAGTGTGAGAGCTTGGGTCCAGAGCACCTGCTGGTTTGATTCTCTTTTCCCTGTAGCCAGGTCCTGAATGGCCAGAAACTTGGCAGAATATGAGCCAGTACTGCTCCCTTTAAAGAACTTTTGATTGATCTTTTGTTAGTTTTGCTACTGTTCATTAGTTGATGCCAAAATTCCTCTTACTGAAGTTTGATAGATAGCATTAGGATTATAAGGTACTATCTTTCTAATATTACCCTACAATTTAGGTAAGTACCAAAGTAAGACCTTCTGATCCATTGTGCGGTACTATTAAGTACGATTTAGGTTAGTACCACTAATCTTTTTGCTAAATTACCCTTTCACAATGAAGATGATGAGAAAAGAAAAATTAAACAAGATGCCTTACAAAGTAAGACTTTCTGAACAAAGGCAGGCCCTCCCGCTGAAACCATCTAAACTTCATGGTCTAAAACTGAGCTTAGAGCCATTGTAAAGGACTTCCCCAATTCAAGGGAAAATCCTCAAAAATGTACTGAGGAATTTAGAATTATCATAGGAGATTATGACCCAGGATTCCCTGACCTTTACCAATTTATTCACTTGACATTGGGGCCTGGCAGCACCTGAAAACAGATGGCAACAATAGAACTGGACAAACCTGAGGAGGATATTAAAGACCTTTCAAAAACCTCCTCATGAGAAGCACCAAAAGGAGCTAGAAAAAAAAATGATAAAGCCTTTTAGATTCAATTCCTAAGATTTTTACACAAAACACTTGATTGGCCCATCATACAATCTTGCAGACAAAAAAAAAAAAAAAAAAAAAAGGAGGAATCAACATACAGCAGAGTATTTCCTGCAGGGATTGGAATGACATTAACTGCTCTATTTATAAATGGACTCTGTCTTGAGCTTAGCAGTTTAATTAAAAAACATAAACTGAGATAGGAAGTCACAGATATGATGGAATGGGTGACTGTGGCTGAACATTTTGTGAGGACTCCAGGGCAAGAACAAACCTAAAAGGCTAACAAGCTTATGTCTCTCCAATTACAACAGTTATAAGGGACAAAGCCAAAGAGACCTTATCATCCCTACTTTAAGTTCCAACCAAGAGGTCCTGGAACAAGTCATTTTTCACCCCAAGTTATCTGCCTTTATTGCAAATAACCAGGGCACTAGAAAAAAAAGATTGTCTGCTTTTATACTAGTACCTGACAATAGGTCAGAAGGTCTTACTTTGTACAACAAATATAGTGCAGTATATACTGCTCAGCCAATGGGTACACCAGGATCTCACAAATCACCACTAAAGAACTTACTCATGTAACCAAATACCACCTGGATCCCAATAACTTATGGAAAAATAAAATTAAAAAAAAGAATGAAATAAAAATAAAAAGGTTTATATGTCTTACTTTGTAAGGCATATCTTGTTTTTCTTTTTTCATCATCTTCACTGTGAAAGGGTAATTTAGGAATGGGCTCAGAGTATATAGGTAGAAATGGATAGAAAAGGGATAGTTGGAGTTGGTTTGGTCACTGTATAGCCCTTTTTGGTCATGTTCTTGGTCTCTTACTTAAACTTCTCATTTGCTCTTTTGCAAAAAAAAAAAATATATATATATATTTTAAGTCAGCAATTTTTGATTTGGATAGTGTTTTAGATGCCTCCACATGCCAATTAAACAATACATTCCATTGTGTTTGCAGGATTTTTTAAATCCTTTTCTCTTATGCCTCACAAATAAAGCATTTCATCCAATTTAAAACTTCTCTATTGTGGCCATATTAATTCTAAGTTTTCTCTAGTAAGGTTAACCTGTTTCTCTAAAAATACATACATTCTGGGCTCATAATTTCTATACATAAAATGAACTAGAATCCCAGAAGGTGGTGCCCCAGACAACTTGGATTGAGATAACCCATTATCAAAAAGGCACCTGCCTGAGGTTCAAGGCCTCTAAGTAAATCTAATCCAGTTAATTATCAACTCTAATCTAATCCTGGATTCAATGCATCTAAATATCGCTCAAATAAATTCAGAGAGTGCAGAATACACATTAGTGGACTTCAGAATCTAAGAGAAAACTCATCCATGACCTGTAGTTTACAAACGAGAGAGCAGTGAGCAAAATTGGCTCTGGGGTCACCTCACCTGGTCCCCTGCTGTTCCTGGGGGCAACCAAAGTTTTACTTCAAATCTCACTTCTGATACCAGATCTGTTGAAATAAAAACTTTAGAGAAATTAAATTTAACAGAGTTTAATTGAATGAGACAAAAAACATGATTCATGAATCAGGCAGTCCCAAGAATCTGAACAGATTCAGAGAGACTCTGGGGCTGCCATGTGGTCAGAGGAGATTTATAGGCAGAAAAAAAGGAATGTGATGCACGAAAACCAGAAGTGAGGCACAGAGGCCGGGCACGGTGGATCACACCTCTAATCCCAGCACTTTGGGAGGCCAACGCAGGTAGATCACTTGAGTTCAGGAGTTCAAAACCAGCCTGGTTAGCATGGCAAAAAAGTCTGTCTGTACTAAAAACACAAAAATTAACCAGGGGTGTTGATGGGTGCCTGAAATCCCAGCTACTCAGGAGGCTGAGGAAGGAGAACCACTTGAACCTAGAAGGCAGAGGTTGCAGCAAGCCGAGATCGTGCCACTGCACTCCAGCCTGGGCAACAGAGAGAGATTCAGCCTCAAAGGAAAAAAAAAAAAAAAAAAAGAAACAAGGCCCAGAAATAGCTGGATTGGTTACAGGTCGGCATTTGTCTTATTTGAAAACAATCTGAACCACTGGCTGCCTGTGTATGGTTGAAGTAGAGCGGCTGCGTTTGCTAAGACTTAGCTCTTCTTACAGAACCACTTTCCTAAATTAGGTTTTCTGTTTGTTTACTTACTAAGTCAGGTTGTAGTTCATATGCAATAATTCAAGTGTATCAGTTTGCAGACCAGATTTTAGTTTAACAAATGTAAAAATAAACATACATTCAATACAAACATGCATGTGTCACCTGAGTGTTTGAGGAAGGAGAGAAACACTGTTATCTACCAGGATTAGAGCTGCACTTAAATCTCTTTCCAACATTGCTAACACCCTAGTGACATTTCCAGACCCCTGCAATTTCCCCCCTACAACTGGCTATATCCTATCACACAAACAAGATGCCTTACAAAGTAAGACCTTCAGCATTGTCTTGTGTTCCAACAAGCCAGACCCTGAGCAAAAATCAAGTGCCAGTAGTTTACCTGAAAGATATAGGAAACCTCTCTCAGGGAATAAAGATGTGACCACAAGGGGAGGGCAGCCCCAGAAGGCTGTGTCATGAAGCCAGCTACCAACGGGTGTGATAAACAATTTAGAACACACTCCTACAATTCCTTTCCAGAAGCCAGGAGTCAAATGCTGCAGCCCATAGTTGAGAACTGCTGAGGGTGGAGAATGCATTGGTGAGTTTCTTGACACTTCCAAGACCTCAAGCTGAGTTGCCTTTGGTTTCAGAGAAAGTCCTCAAACAACAAGTTAGAGACACTGGCCATTGGAATATGACCTTCAGCCACTGATGTGGTATCCTAACACTTAGTCAGGCTGCTGTAACAAAATAGCATAGATTGGGCAGCTTAAACAATAGAAATTTGGTTGTTGTTTGTTTTTCACAGTTCTGGAGGCTGGAATTTGAAAGTCAGAATGCCAGCATGGTTACTGGTTCCTGTTAAGGAATCTCTCCCTGGCTTATAGAAAGCCATCTTCTTGCTTGGTCCTCACTTGGCTGGGAGAGAAAGAGGAGGTAAGTGCTTTGGAGTTTCTTCTAATAAGGATATTAATCCCATCATGAGGGCCCAGCCTCATGACTTTATCTAAATCTAATTATCTCTCAAAGGACCTATCTCCAAAGACCATCACATTGGGAGTCAGGGCTTCAACATATACATTTTAGGGGGACACAATTTAGCCCATAGCATTAGTAAGATCATATCATATAAGATGATATTATATGACAACATAAAAGCAGGGCAGAGACTGTGAGCACATTTTCAAACCTAACTTGGTCACACAGAAACAGCCTATGATCTTGATCCATTAGCTTTCTGGTCTAACCACACACAGTCATAGGATACCAACCACTGCATCAAGGGCAGACTTGAAAATTGACCCTTTCTAAAACGATTACAGTCGTATTTTCTCCAGAATAGTTTACTCACAATTATTCAGAAGATAAACAATTAAGATGTTCCCAATTTCCTATGCAAAGGTAAACTTCAGAAGAATTAAGTGAAATTTTTGTAAAACTGTAATTAGTGGTGATCATTAAGTCTTAACCTAGAGTATTTTATAACAAAGCAAAACTAAATAAAATATGAATGAATATGGTTTAAATTGGAAAATCAGTCACTGTGTAATAGAAGCACCAAGTGGATTTGTAGATGGAAACTAAATGAGCTGGAAATGACGGAGTAATGCACTAGGGATGCTGTTCATCATGTAGCATGTTTCCTGTATCTAATGGACTCTGAAGTGACCATCTTGTCAATATCTCAAAATGCCAGCATAGAAGAAAAATGTTAGAACTGAAATTCTTATTGTCCACGGTATTCTTTTAACTCTGATGACAGAAATTCTAGGGCATGAGTTATTTTTCCATGCATAAGTGTACTTACTATCTCCCTGCAATTAAGTTATAAGCCAAGCTCTTTAAGGATTAAGGTCATATCTCAACAGGTCATACCTTTCATTATTTAAACTATATAAATGTTTAAACATTTAAGCAATTAAGAAGAAATATTGATCACCCTTATTTCAACTAGGCTAGTACTATGTACATTTTTCCTGTCTTCCTTGACTATTCTCCTCCATACTCAAACAGTTTTATAGTTATCACAATAGCTTAAATATCATGGTAGGTTGCCAAGTTACTAGAGTATCTTCAAATATTTCATCAAGTTGACTTAACAATTTATATGACCATTTCCTTTTGCCCCTACCATTTTTAGTCTTTTCAAAATTTTTATATTACAAATAAATTGTCAAAAAGCTACTCCATGCTTTTATTTTATTTTAAATTCTGTCCACATGGTAAACTTCTTTCTAAGTGGGATGCATTTTCTATACCAGCATCAAAGTATGAAACTACTTTGTACACAGTAAGCACACAATAAATATTTGCTGGTAGCAGTGGAAAAATGATGACAAACATAAAAGTAGGCCAAACTAATTTGGTGAGCAAAATAAGACTGTGTTGACACAGGTAAATCGAGTTTAAAATCATGGCAATCACTTTGGGAGGCCCAGGCAGGTGGATCATGAGATCAAAAGATCAAGACCATCTTGGCTAACATGGTGAAACCCCGTCTCTACTAAAAATGCAAAAAAAATTAGCCAGGCTTTGTGGTACGTGCCTATAGTCCCAGTTACTTGGGAGGCTAAGGCAGGAGAATCGCTTGAACCCGGGAGGCAGAGGTTGCAGTGCGCCAAGATTGCGCCACTGCACTCCAGCCTGGGTGACAGAGCGAGACTCAGTCTCAAAAATAAACAAAACCAAAAAAAACCATGGCAATTATTCAGATACTTTGATAAATGTAATGTTATAAATAAGGAAAAGATAGTATGGTGGGCCTAAATTATTTATATTATTTTGAATTATTTTATATTATTTTATATTATTTAATTGGGTTGTGAAAAGACTCCACCTCTTGTTATCTAAGCCTCTACTTCACTTTGCTAGAAGGAAACAAACAGTTTTAAAATCAGCTAACTGAAATAATTTTTTTCTCAAAGTGAAATACCACTTAAACGTGTTAGTACTTAACATTATTTAATTACACCATTCTGACGCTAAAAGCAATAAAGTTTTATTTGAATTTCACACATAATTCATTTCCTTAATTTATTTAGTTAAGCATGTATTCATATCAACCATGTATGAGGTTCTTTACTAGGTATGCAAGATTCAAAATGAATATGGCATATGATTCTTGCCTGCAAGACTTGCTTTACAGTATATCTAACAGGCATAGAACAAATGTAACACTATTTGTTAATTGTTGTTCTTTAAAATTATGTTTTTATGTATAGTGCTATTTTATGCCCAAGAATGAGGCAGCTTATGGACATTTATTCTTAGTTTGATTCCTTAGAAGTATTCAGTCTAACTGTAGTTGTCTGTCACCTGTTTTTAATGACCTTACTTAGTTCACAAAAGGACTCATATCACCCCACCAACCACTGTTGCATCCAAAATCTTCTCCAAAGACCTGCTTTTATCTGTAATATACCTAATTTCTAGTAGTACCAATAACAACAGGAAAATGAAGATGAGATTCAAAGTAATTTGTACTATTAAATGAAATGCCAATGTTGGTGCTTATCTTGTAGACATCTGTCTAGAATTGGAATTAAAAGCTTACTATCTTAGGCCTCTGGAAATGAAAGGGACAGTGATGAGTTTTGGCCATCAGTAAACTGACAATTTGAAAACAGCATAAAAATTGGCAGAAAAGAAAGAAAAAGCCTTTGAAAGGATGAAATATGAGATAGTGGGTTGAGTTGAAACTGTAGTTGAGGGCTGCCTATGCCAGGAAAGTCCCTAAGAACGAATTCACGTCCGTTTTCCATCAATATAAGCAAAGGCAACAGACAATTCTTCACTCTTTTGTAATTCTCCAAGAGCCACAGGGATATGCTTCCAGAGTAAGTTAATTTTGGCAAATAACATAATCTAACCAAACACATTTTTGCTAAGAATAGTTTGTATCAGAAAAATACCAAAAAATATTATTGTAACCATGAAAATAATTTTCTTCTATGCATAATATGTATATGTGTGTGTAGATATATATACACACACGCCTATAACGCAAATGTCCTCAAGTCCTCCTACCTTTTAAGGTCACCTGTTTTGGCTGTTTTTGATGTCTCAATAAGATGGCTTAATCGTGCATCCTATACAATAGAGAATCCAGCTCCCAAGAGTTTCAGAATTCAGTAGCTGAGATTCTTCATTCAATTACAATTAAAACTCATCCCTGATTTGCATTTCTCTGATGGCCAGTGATGATGAGCATTTTTTCATGTGTCTGTTGGCTGTATGAATGTCTTCTTTTGAGAAATGTCTGTTCATATCCTTTGCCCACTTTTTGATGGGGTTGTTTGTTTTTTTCTTGTAAATTTGTTTGAGTTCTTTGTAGGTTCTGGATATTAGCCCTTTGTCAGATGAGTAGATTGCAAAAATTTTCTCCCATTCTGTAGGTTGCCTGTTCACTCTGATGGTAGTTTCTTTTGCTGTGCAGAAGCTCTTTAGTTTAATGAGATCCCATTTGTCAATTTTGGCTTTTGTTGCTGTTGCTTTTGGGGTTTTAGACATGAAGTCCTTGCCCATGCCTATGTCCTGAATGGTACTACCTAGGTTTTCTTCTAGGGTTTTTATGGTATTAGGTCTAACATTTAAGTCTCTAATTCATCTTGAATTAATTTTCGTATAAGGAGTAAGGAAAGGATCCAGTTTCAGCTTTCTACTTATGGCTAGCCAATTTTCCCAGCACCAGAGAAATGCAAATCAAAACCACAATGAGATACCATCTCACACCAGTTAGAATGGCGATCATTAAAAAGTCAGGAAACAACAGGTGCTGGAGAGGATGTGGAGAAATAGGAACACTTTTACACTGTTGGTGGGATTGTAAACTAGTTCAACCATTATGGAAAACAGTATGGCGATTCCTCAAGGATCTAGAACTAGATGTACCATATGACCCAGCTATCCCATTACTGGGTATATACCCAAAGGATTATAAATCATGCTGCTATAAAGACACATGCACACGTATGTTTATTGTGGCACTATTCACAATAGCAAAGACTTGGAATCAACTCAAATGTCCATCAGTGACAGACTGGATTAAGCAAATGTGGCACATATACACCATGGAATACTATGCGGCCATAAAAAAGGATGAGTTTGTGTCCTTTGTAGGGACATGGATGCAGCTGGAAACCATCATTCTCAGCAAACTATCGCAAGAACAGAAAACCAAACACCGCATGTTCTCACTCATAGATGGGAACTGAACAATGAGATCACCTGGACTCGGGAAGGGGAACATCACACACTGGGGCCTATCACAGGGAGGTGGTAGAGGGGAGGGATTAAACTGGGAGTTATACCTGATGTAAATGACGAGTTGATGGGTGCTGACGAGTTGATGGGTGCAGCACAGCAACATGGCACAAGTATACATATGTAACAAACCTGCACGTTATGCACATGTACCCTAGAACTTAAAAGTATAATACTAATAAAAAAAAGAAAAAAACAAAAACAAAAAACAAAAACTCATCCCTTCAAGGAGGCTGCAACCTTCCTCAAATTCCCCCATTTCAAGAAGAGTTAACAAGACAAGCTAATTTAAGAGTACTTTAATAATGTCTGATCACTTCTGTTATTTCAGACTCTGATTATCAGAATAATAGACTAGGCAGGGTACAAGGCAATAAGGCCACTAAGAAAACTATGTTTTGATGGGTAAATAGGCCCTCATAGCATCGTTCCAAACATAACTAGTAGGTGACTGCATAGTTCATCCAATTTTATCTTTTAAAAATCCTGTTTTGGCCAGGCATGGTGGCTCATGTCTGTGATTCCAGCAGTTTGGAAGGCTGAGATGGGAGGATCATTTGAGACCAGGAATTTGAGACCAGCCTGGGCAACAGGGCAAGACCCTATCTCTACAAAATATAAAATAACAAAAATCTTTTCTTTATTTGGGTTCTATTTGGTATCTAATTAAAAAAAAAAAAAAGTCTGAAAGATATCAGAGGAAATAAATACCTTATCTACCAAGGAGCAAAGACAAGAATGACATCTGACATCCTCAGAAACCACACAAGCAGTAAGAGTAAAATATTTAGAGCATTGAGAGCAAAACAACTACCAAACTAGAATTCTGTACCCTGAAAAATTTTCTTTCAAAAGTGAAGAAGGGCGTGGTGGCTCACGCCTATAATACCAGCACTTTGGGAGGCCGAGGCAGGCAGATCACGAGGTCAGGAGATCGAGACCATCCTGGCTAACACGGTGAAACCCTGTGTCTACTGAAAATACAAAAAAATTAGCCGGGCGTGGTGGCGGGTGCCTGTAGTTCCAGCTACTTGGGAGGCTGAGGCAGGAGAATGGCGTGAACCTGGGAGGCGGAGCTTGCAGTGAGCTGAGATCGCACCACTGCACTCCAGCCTGGGCAACAGAGGGAGACTCTGTCTCAAAAAAAAAAAAAAAAAAAAAAAAAAAGGGAGAAAGAGAAATAAAGACTTTTCAGACAAACCAAACTTGAGGAAATCTGTTGCCAGTAGACTTGCCTAGCAAAAAAGATGTTGAAAGAAGTTATTTAAAGAGAAGAAAAATAATATATGTCAGAAACTTGGATCAACATTTAAAAAAAAGAAAAGTACTGGAGAAAGAATAAGGTAAAATATAAACTTTTATTTTTCTTATTTTTAATTGAGTGAACAGATACCAGATTATTCAAAATAATAATGGAAACAATGTATCCAATTACATGTGTTTTTGTTTGTTTTATAAATTAAAATATATAACTATATTATATATGATATGCAAATATGTATATATAAGGATATATGTGCAATATAGTTATACATAAATAATCATAATTTTTATATACTTATATATTATTTATAAGTTATAATTATAATAACCATAATTACATATGTATGTGTATATATATACTTATGTATCCTTATGCATAAATAAAATGTATAAGTAAAATTAAAACAGTGATGATACAAGGGATGGAAGGGAGGAATTAGAATTATTCTGTTATTATAAGGCACTTACACTACCCACAAAGCAGTATATTTGGATTAGTTGTAAATGTATACTGTGAACTCATGGGCAACAACAAAAAAGTTTATATATATATATATATAAATGAGAAAGAAAAAATGGAATCATGTGAAATACTCAATTAAAACCAAAATAAGCATAAAAACAGAGGACAAAAATAGGAACAAAGAATAATGGCAGCAAATATAAAACAGTAATGAAGATAGTAGATATTAATCTAACTATATCAATAATCACTGAACACTAATAATTGAAATATACCAATTAAAAGACAGAGATTATCAGAGTGGATCAAAAAACAATACCCAAGTATGTGCTACCCATTTTAAATATAAAGACATATATTGATTAAAAATAAGTGGATGTGGAAAGATAAACCATGCTAACAGTAACGAAAAAAATAATAGAAGTAGTTATATTAATTTCAGATACAGCAGATTTCAGAGCAAGGAAAGTTATCAGAGATAAGGCAGGGCATTGGCAAATCAAACTCAAAATGTATTTTAACAGTTACATACCAGGACCAAGTGGGATTTATCCAGTTATGCAAGGTTGGGGGAACATGTGAAAATCAATTAATGTAATCCAATATCTCAACAGACTGAAGAAGAAAAGTGACATAACTATATCAATAGATACAGAAAAAGCATTTGACAAAACCTAACACTCATTCATGAGAAAACCTCTCAGTAAACTAGGACTTATCTAAAAAAAAAACATACAGCTAGCATCCTGCTTAATGATGGCAAACTAGAAGCTACTGATAACAATACAGACTGAGATCTTGCTAAGATCAGGAACAAGGCAAGAATGCTACATTTTGCCACTGCTTTTCCGCATTGTACTGGAAATCCTAGCAAATGCAAGAAGACAAGTAAAAGAAATAAAAGTTATACAGTTGGGAAGATAGAATTCAAACTGTTTTTTTTTTTTTTTTTTTTTGATAGATGACATGATTATCTACGTAGAAAAGCAAAACAAAAACAAAAACAACAAAAACTTCTGGAACTAAAAAGTAATTATAACAAGTTTGCAGAATACAAGGTTAACATACAGAAGTCAATTGCTTTCCTATATGCCAACAGTGAACAAGAAGGATTTGATATTAAAAACACAATACCATTTACATTAACCTCAAAAGATAAAATACTTAATTATAAATCTAACAAAATATGTACAAGACCTATATGAGGAAAACCATAAAATTCTAATAAAAGACATCAAAGAACTAAAAATGAATAGGAAGACAATATTGTCAAGAATAGTTCTTCCCAATGTGATCTAGAGATTCAATGCAAATTCAATCAAAATTCCAGCAAGTTGTTTTGTGGATACTGACAAACTGATTCTAAAGTTTATATACAGGTGAAAGATCAGAATAGCTAACAAAATATTGAAAAACAAGAATAAACTCAGACAAGTGACACTATCAGAATTCAAGACTTACTATAAAACCACACTAAAAAAGACCACGTGGCATGAACAAAACAACAGACAAATTGGTCAATGGAACAAAATAGAAGCACCCAGAAATAGACCTACAGAACTATGGTCAACCGATCTTTGATAAAAAGTCAAAGGCAATACCATGGAGAAAATATAGGGCTGTTTTTTTGTTTTGTTTTTTGTTTTTTTCAGCAAATGATGCCAGATGAACCAGACATGCACATGTTTTAAAAAAAAGGATCTAGACACACAATTTCCACACTTCACAAAAATTAACTCAAAATAGATCATAAAGAGAAGGGTAAGATGTGAAACTACCGAACACCTAAAAGACAGCTTACGAGAAAATATAGATGACCTTGGGTTTGGCCATGATTTTTTAGAGAAAATACAAAAGGCACAATCCATGAAAGAAAGAATTGCTAAGCTGAACTTCATTAAAATCAAAATTTTCTGTCCTGCAAAAGAAATTATCAAGAGAATGAGAAGACAAGTCACAGACTGAGAGAAAATATTCAAAAAAAACCATATCTGCTAAAGGACTATTACCAAAATGTACAAAGGATGCTTAAAATTCAACAAAAAGAAAACAACCTGATTATTAACTGGGCCAAAGACTTAACTGACACCTTATCAAAGAAGACAGACAGATGATTAATGAGTATATTAAAAGATTTTCCATATCATATGTCATCAAGGAAATGCAAATTAAAACAACAAGGTGATATCACTACATGTCTATTAGAATGGCCAAAATCCAAACACTGAGACCACCAATGCTGGCAAGGATGTAGAGCAACAGGAAAACTCCTTCATTGCTAGTGGTAATGAAAACTGGTACAGCAATTTTAGAAGACGGTTTGGCAATTTCCTACAAAAATAAACATGCCATTACAGATGATCCAGCAATCATGCTCTTTGGTATTTAACCACAGTAGCTGGAAATTTATATTCACACAAAAACATACACATGGATATTTATAGCAACTTTGTTCATAATTGCCAAAACTTGGAAACCACCAAGTTGTCCTTCAGTAGAATGAGTAAATAAACTGTGGTATATCCAAACAATGAAACTTTATTCAGCACTAAAAAGCAATGAGTTTCCAAGCCATGAAGAGATACAGAGGAACTGTAAGTGCACATTCCTAAGTGAAAGAAGACAATCTGAAAAGGCTACATTCTATATGTTTCCAAGTATATGATATTCTGGATGATACAAAACTAAGGCAATGAAAACATCAGTGGTTTTTAGGTATTTGCAGGATTAATAGAACACAAAGTATTTTTATAGCAATGAAACTACTCTGTCTAATACTATAATGGTGGGTGTACATCATTATAGATTTATCCAAACCCATGGAATATATAACACCAAGAGTGAAGCCTAATGGTAACTATGGACTCTGGGTGAAAATGACGTTGTCGATATAGGTTTATCAATTATAATAAATGTGCTACCCTAGTGGGGGATGTTGATATTGGAGGAGGCTGTAGCTGTGTCAGGGATGAGAATTTATGGGAACTCTTTATGCCTTCTGCTCAGTTTTGCTGTAAACCTAAAACTGCTCTAAAGAATAAAGTTTGACTTTAAAAAATGCTGACAGGAAAAAAATAGAAAATGTTAACAGAAAGTAGAGTTGGTACTTGAGTGATGGCTCACAGCATGATGGAGAGAGAGTTCTTCAATGAAATAACATCAAGGTGCATCGATAACACTACAGACTGAGATGACCTGAATTACTCTTCTCACTATAAGCAACTAGGAGTTCTGGACAATTTACAAAAATGGTCTCTTAAAGGACTAATACAAAATACTAGTCAAGCCTGTAATCCCAGCACTTTGGAAGACCAAAGTGGGTGGATCACAAGGTCAGGAGATTGAAACCATCCTGGCTAACACGATGAAACCCCGTCTCTACTAAAAATACAAAAAATTAGCCAGGCGTGGTGGCAGGCGCCTGTAGTCCCAGCTACTCAGGAGGCTGAGGCAGGAGAATGGTGTGAATCCGGGAGGCGGAACTTGCAGTGAGCCGAGATTGCACCACTGCATTCCAATCTGGATGACAGAGCGAGACTCTGTCTCAAAACAAACAAACAAAAAAAACTAGTCAAATTCAAGATATAGAAAGGAAACTCTCAAGACTGAATCAAGTTAATGTATTTAATTTATGAGATGGGTTACTATTATTATCCTCATTTTACATGTGAATAAACTGGGGCACAGAAAAATTGGATAAATATCCCAAGGTGACCCTAATGTGTCTGCTGGGTATCAGAGCCAGGATTTGAACCCTGATATATTGGCTCAGAAGACTATACTTTTGAATGCTAACCAGTAAACCTCTCTCTAGCTAACTGGTAAAGCTATTCATTACACACACACACACACACACACACACACACAAAACGAGATACTACTTCACATTTATTAGAATGGCTATTAGCAAAAAAAATAAGTGAACAAAAAAATAACAAGCGTTGGGGTGGTGGCAGGGTGTGGGGAAGGCGGGACCCTTTTTGTCTTGCTGGTGGTAGTGTAAAATGATGCAGCCAATGTGGAAAACAGCTTGGAGACTCCTTAAAAAGTTGAACATATACTTATCAATGATCCAACAATTCTACTTCTAGGCATATATACCCCCAAAGAATTGAAAGCAAGTACTCAAGCAGATGTTTGCATGTTTGATGTTCAAATAGCATTATTTGTAGCATTATTGCTATTATGAATTATTGTACCATTATTCAAAAGTCTTGATGTGAAAACAACCTGTGTCTATCAGGTGAATGAAAAAGCAAAATGTGGTGAAAACATACCATGGAATATTACTCAGCGTTAAAAAGCAATGAGATTCTGATACATGCTACAATATGAATGAACCTTGAAAACATTATGTGAAATGTAATAAGCCAGACACTAAAGAACAAATATCATACAATCATACTTATAGGATGTACCTAGCATAAGCAAATGCATACAGACAGAAAGTAGAATAGAGGTTACCAGGGGCTAAGGGAAGAAGGACCAGAGAGTTATTGTTTAAGAAGTACAGTATTTCTTTTTGGAATAATGAAAATGTTTGGGAATAGATACTGGTGATGGCTGCACAACATTGTGAATGTACTTAATGCTACTGAAAAATAGTTTTAAGTGTTTTTTCAAGTTACTGGAAAAAAGTGGTTAAAATGATAAATTGTATGTTGTATTAGTCCGTTTTCACAATGCTATAAAGACATACCCTAGATGGGGTAATTTATAAAGGAAAGAGATTTAGTTGATTCACAGTTCTGCATGGCTGGGAAGGCCTCAGGAAACTTATAACCACGGTGGAAGAGGAAGCAGGCACATCTTACATGGCAGCAGGTGAGAGAGACAGAGAGCAAGAACAGGAAAACCTGCCTTATAAAACCATCAGATTTCTTGAGAATTGACTCACGATCAGGAGAACAGCATGAAGGAAAACATTCCCATGATCCAACCACCTCCCACCTGGTTCCTCTCTCAACATATGAGGATTATGGGAATTACAATTGGAGATAAGATTTGGGTGGGGACACAGAGCCAAACCATATCATATGTTATGTATATTTGACCACAATGAATGAAAAGAAAATTAATAAATAAAATCACAAGAGTTTTGAATAGTTAACAAAGTTACTGTTTTGTTCTTCTGAAACGTAGGTAATTCATCTTGCTCAATATACTAGATTTAAAATGAGCATATTCTAAAATTTGTAAAGTACTATCTAAGTGAGGATTGGGATTTCCTGTAGTTTTTTATTGCCTAATATTGCTTATTTGCCTGTTTGATAATGGAAGTGTGGGTGAGAGGAGATCTCCAGTGTAAACGGAGAATAACTTAAATCCTTAAATAAAAATACACCACCACCACCCAACTCAAGCTGGAATAAATAGTTAAATTTATTTAACTAATAAATAGTATTTCTCACCCTGGGTCACTGGAAAGTGCAGAGATGGGCAGAAGCCAGAGTCAGGGCCAGCAGGACCAGTTCAATCTGGTTCTGCTGCTGGGATTCCCCTGAGGCTCCCCCTCTTTGTGTATACCTGAGGCTCATGATGAGTGAGACAGCAGCCTCGGCCTCACATCTGCATCCCAGAACAGACAGAAAGAGGAAGATTCTGTCCCAGAAGGCTCTGGCAAATCTGTCTTTGAAGCTTATTGTTTCAGCTTATATCACAAAACCACTCCAATCCCTGACCAAGAGGGTATCATAAATCAACCAGCCGAAGCTCCCTGATCCCGAATCTATCAGTGTGGCAAGAATGATCAAATTGCCCTGTTGGCATAGATTACTAAGGCCCTCTCCTCTAATGCTGGGGTCGCCCCCATGTTACCTGACTATTACATACAGGGAAAAGGATAGAATGGATGCTGGGAAACACCCACAATGACACATGAAATTCTTCATTTCAGACATTGGAGGAAGAACACAGTCACCATAGTCCAATATCTCTGCTTTAAGGGGGGAAAAAAAGCATTTATCAAGTAACTACCATGTTCTCTTTCTAGGCATTAATGATATATATATGAACAAGATGGACACAGTGCAGTCCAACGGGAGGATAAGACATTAAACAAAATTATACCAGTAAATGATTAGTTCCATTTAAATAAATGTTAAGGAAGGCAACCAGGATAGTGTAAAAGCTTATAAATGATAAAACTGAGATGTTCTGGACATCTTTCCTGAGGCAATGATTTTAAACTGAGCCCTGAAAATACAGCAAATAGCCTGTGTGGAAAAGACTCAAAGACCCACAGGAGCCTGGCTCATTCCAGTACCAAAAAATGACCACAGTGTAGATTGGGAGGGGGAGTTATGATGGTTAATATTGAGTGTTAACTTGATGGGATTGAAGGATGCAAAGTACTGTTCCTGGGTGTGTCTGTGAGTGTGTTGCCAAAGGAGATTAACATTTGAGTCAGGGAACTGGGAAAGGCAGACCCACCCTCAATCTGGGTGGGCTCCATCTAATCAGCTGCCAGTGCAGCAAGAATAAAAGCAGGCAGAAGAATGTGGAACAACTAGACCGGTTGAGTCTTTTGGCTTACATCTTTCTCCCATGCTGGATGTTTCCTGCCCTCAAACATTGGACTGCAAGTTCTTCAGCTTTGGGACTTGGACTGGCTTCCTTGCTCCTCAGCTTGCAGACGGCCTTGTGATCATGTGAGTCAATTCTCCTTAATAAACTCTCCTTTATATATACATCTATCCTATTAGTTCTGTCCAGCTGGAGAACCCTAATACAGGAGTCTATCTATAAGGTACCTTCTAAGCACTCAATAGTTTTTCCTTCACAGCTGCAGTCTGTTACTATTTATTGATTTATGGAATTTTATTTAATATCCATCTTTTTCATAATCACTTATGAAAAATATAATGAGTTCCTTGTAAGGCAGGGACTTTTTCTGTGTTGCTCACCAACGACACATAGATTAGCATGTAAACCTGACACAAACTAGGTGTTCTCCAAATGTTTACGGAAGCAAAGGAGGGAAGAATGGAGGGAGGGAAGGAACCGGAAAGCACTGGGATTTGAGGTTTCAGCATTTGCCACACATTTTGACACAATAGCCACTGCATGCAATAGCCAAATATTTAAAATTTAAAAAGATGCAAAATCAAGTAAAAGATGCAAAATCAAGTAAAATCACCAACTGGGACATTTTGCAAACATGGGAAGATCCCATACAGTTATTGACACAGCACCTTTGCCTCAAAACCAGGTTCTCATGAATGGCATACACTCCTGTCCACATCCAGCATTCCTTACCCAGCTCACATTTAGAAAGTGACTCCTGATTCCTGTCAGTTTTAATTTTTTACACTTTATTTATTTATTTGAGATGGAGTTTTGCTCTTGTTGCCCAGGTTGGAGTGCAATGGCATGACTTCGGCTCACTGCAACCTCCTCCTCCCAAGTTCAAGAGATTCTCTTGCCTCAGCCTCCCAAGTAGCTGGGATTACAGGTGTGCACCACCAGGCCTAGAAAACTTTTTTTTTTTTTTCTAATTTACTAGAGACGGGATTTCACCATGTTGGTCAGGCTGGTCTTGAACTCCTGACCTCACGTGATCCACCCACCTTGGCCTCCCAAAGTGCTGGGATTACAAGCATGAGTCACCGCGCCCAGCCAATTTTTTACACTTTTAAAAGGAAACTTCTCAAGAGAGAGACACAGTCAAACGAATAATAAATCAAATCTCAAGAAGAGTATCTCACAACTAAAGCATAGAACTCTTAAGGTAAGATAGAAATGTAGTAAATTTATATTAAGGAAGCTAGTCAGAGGAATTTTAGCAAAGGACCCTAGCCAGAAGACCTCTGTGACTGATCTGTGATTGATCTGTGATCACAGCATCACATCTGAGAATTCCCACAATTTTCTGGTGCTAATTCTGTAATACTTTGACTCTAGTTTAACTTGTCATAATTTAAATATCTCATTAGGTTTTAGGTGTTTTTTTAAATACCCAAATGGACTTCTCAGTGGATTTTTAATAAATGTATACCAAGTAATGTCCATTCTACATTTGTGACACTTTTTCTTTGTTTCTTTTTTTGAGACGGAATCTTGCTCTGTCGCCCAAGCTGGAGTGCCGTGGTGCGATCTTGGCTCACTGCAACCTCCACCTCCTGGTCTCAAGCGAGTCTCATCTTTCAGCCTCCCAGGTAGCTGGGCTTTCAGGCACACATCACCACACCCTGTTAATTTTTGTATTTTTAGTAGAGATGGGGTTTGACCACATTGACCAGGCTGGTCTCAAACTCCTTACCTCAGGTGGTCTGCCCTCCTCGGCCACCCTAAGTGCTGGGATTGTGACACTTTTTCTTACAGTACCTAAAAGAAAGGATTCATTCTGAGAGATTATATCATTTTTCATTTCAGGAGAGCTGTGAAATGCAACTCAGAATAAATTTCTCCTTTCTTTTCAATTCCAGGTATATTATCTTAATACTTGCCTCCATTCCTGCCCCAAAGAATATCTAGCTCAATAGTTTTTTTTTTTAAAGGCAATAAATTCATGTATCCATAGCCCCTCAAAGAGTCGACGCATTTCTGGAAAAAAAAAAAAAAAGTCCATGCTAAGACTTAGGCCCTAGTTTAACATAGAAACTATTGCAAGAAGTTAAATAAAATTAACTGGTTGGCAAATCTTATAAGAAATCTGCCAGCATTCAGCGTGGATTGGGAAATTAAGGAGTAGGGTGGGGATCTAGATCTTGGTACCTCATCTAAACTTAGTAAATATTTGATAAATTAATTGATGACAGCCAATTTAGAGGTCAGGCAGAAGACAATTCACCCTATAAGCAGATTTCCCATAAGTGATTTGGTTGATGGAGTGAAAACAGGAGAGAGAGAGAGACTTATAATACTGGAAGTAGGCCAAAAGTCAAAGAAAAAGATTTGGACCTATTTCAAGGTACTACTACAAAATACAAAGAGTTGAAACAGAAAGGATTCACATAAAAGAAACATAGGTTATTCATGGCAGTGAATGTAGGGAACCGTTGAAACAAGGGGTAACTTCCAAGACTAAGAATGTTTTAATTCAAATACAGAGGTAGGTCATAAGAGGGTGAAAGCATGTCAGGCCAATTTAGGCACAGAGGAACAGGTCGAAGGCATTATGGTCTGTTAAGAAGGATATGGGAAGTGGAAATTTCGGCTTCCAGTTCTGCCCTGCCTTCCATTTGCTCTCCATTTCTGTTTTATTTCTATCCCTACACTTCTTCGTCTTGCTTGGTTTTTCCCTTTCCCTTACAACATTAAAACTCTAGTTACATCCATGTTATCATTTAGTGTATGTATTAAACATGTTATTTACTTCTGAATAGTAAAAGTAGTTTCAATGTTGTGTATATCATTGTACATTTCAAAAAAATATTTTTCAGTTGGGCATGGTGACTCACACCTGTAATCCCAACCCTTTGGGAGGCTGAGGTAAGAGGATTGCCTGAGCCTGGGAGTTCAAGACAAGCCTAGGCAACATAACCAGATCCCATCCCTATAAAAAACATTAAATAATTAGCCAGGCATGGTGGCACTTGGCTGTAGTCCAAGCTACTTGGGAGAGTTAGATGGGAGGATCGATTGAGCCCAGGAGGTCAAGCGAGCGGTTGACTGTGTCACAGCACTCCAGCCTGGGTGACAGAGTGAGACCCTGTCTCAAAAAAAATAAATGAATAATTTTTCAAGTATAGGACATTACCCTACATATTACTTTTATTCTTTGGATACGTGACTCTCAATAGTCATTATTTTCTACCTTTCCTTTCTAAGCAATTATGATGAATTTCATGTATAATCATTTTTATGATCACATTTTCTTGTAGCCCCAAAAGAAAGACCTTCTGAATCAATATAAAACATATAGAACTGTATTATTTCTAAGAAGAGTCTAAAACTCTAGAAATTTCTCTTAAAATAACATTTTGTATTAATGCATTCTTGGAAACTTTGATTATAAGCATTTATAACTAAAAGTACTATAATCCTTTATTTAAAATAGAGGATTAAAAAATATTTTGTATAAAAACTATACCCACCTAAACTTAATTAATTTGAACACTTCCCAATGTGTAAAAGTGAAAAACATCATGTAATTACAAAATCAGTAATATTAGGTAAGTTCTAAAACCTGTCCAGAGTGCCAAAGTCCCAATTTAGAAGAAAGTTAAAAAACTGTTAAACTATTATGATTTCTCAAGTACAGATATTGTACTGGACATTTATTGGGTTCTAGCTACTCACAGTCATTTCACTTTCTTTGATAATAACAACTGAATTTCCTTTCGTGGAGTTATTTCTTCTCTATTTTGATATTGTCAGAAGGAATTTTAATCAATGTATCTTGGCATCCCTTAGACAAAGGGTGGGAATTTAAATCCAGAAGGGACAACGTGATACTCTATCTCTATATTTTGAATCTTGAGAAGTGTTAAGAAAAGACTGGAGCTGGTCAAAACTTATTTATAACAGCTGTGGTGACCAGAGCAGACTGTTCCTACCTGGTCTAATTTATAGTTGCTGCTACTAGCTCTTCTAGTCTCCATTCATTGCCAAACCCAGTTCTTCAAACTTTCCATCAATTTGTGAGCTTTGATTTTCTTTATTCGGCTCTTAAGTTTGTTTGTCAGTCTTTCTTTCTTTCTCTGTTTTTTTTTTTTTTTTAGGTTTGCCAAGTTTGTTTCTGTTGCTTGCAATTGAATCAGGCCTGTTTGAACCAACACTTGAAAATAGATATTTCTGTGGATTATAATGATAATAATGAAATCATCATTTACTAAGAGGAAACACAGAAATTCATCAAAAAAATCTTACACCTATACCATGATCAAAGTATGATATTGGTTAGGAAACCCAGAGTGACTACAGAAGTCAGAAGCAGCTTATAAAGGAAGAACAAAGTCCTAGATAGCGAGAAACAAGTGACTCAAGTCATAGACTGCAGGATGAGGAAGACCAGGCGCCACATGAAATCAATGGGGCTTAAGGAACTCGAAATTGCCTGTAGGAGCAATACTCTGGAAAAGTATTATAGCTCAATCATTTCTAAACTCCAAAACACCTAAAGGGTGTTAAAAGAGATTCAGTTTTAAAAATCCAATGTCATTACCATTTTACTTTTCAAGTTTAAAATTTGTCAGACTGTCTATAAACTTCATAAAAGTAGCAATGTGATTTTGAATTCACTGTAAGGAAAAATAGAAATATACATATGCCAAATTCATCTTTATCATAATACATTTGCTCTTTAGGTACCTATAAGAAACTTACAGTCAACTATTGATAACCTTTATGTTTGCAGTAGCATAGACAGTCACAGCAGTCACAGTAATCGAGGTCAATATTCTTTTTTTCTTTCAACAGTTTTTTTTTTTTTTTTTTAAGATACCAATTAATGTGATTTGCTTTTCCTGATTTTTGATGATCCACTTTTACTAAAGAGAGCAAGGGACATTCAAGAAAGGAACAACAAAATGGAAGAAGCATGAAAAATTCACAAACTGTACAACCATCTGCTCCAAATTGAGGGTTGCCTATAAAGTGGCACTCAGTTGTAGAGGAAGAAAAATTAAACAGAAAAGGGAATTATTCAAATAATCATGTAGTTGCTATGGCCACATAGCTGTGATGACCATATGGCATTGTCTCCTACTCATACAGAAGTCTCCGAACAAATAATACAACCAAGTATTTAGCTCCAGTTGAAGATTAAGTCCTTATTACGGAATGACAGAAATGTTGAGATTCCTCTTTTTGGTTTTATGAGTCTGGCTTTGTAAAGTTAAAGATTCTGAAAACTATTTTTATTGTTTTGCTGATCCAATTTAGCTAGAACAGAAGTTCAATTGTCATCCTATCTCAATCTTATAGTCTTAAAGAAAATTTCTTCAAAAATATTACATCAGCTGCTTTCTGAAATTAAAACATGTTTTCTTATGAGACAACATAATCTTGAAAAGGTAATGAGAGGGCACTTCTACCCAAGCAGAAGAACAGATGAGGACTATTTGCGCCCTACATCCACAGGGATGACGTTTAGACAATGTGTTGAAAAGTAATTGAACAAAAATGGAAACAAGTAGGCCTTTTATTTCAGAACCTTTCCCTCAAAAATGGTCTGGAGAAGGAAGTAAGACAGAAAAGCCAATAGTCATTCAAAGATATTGATGCATAACAAAACTGTGAAATATTTTTATTCACAGAAGCATCTAGTTTTTTTCTCCTAAATTGAAAATCATTCTTAACCTTACACAGATATCTATGGCACAGAATTTTTAAATATTTCAGTTGAGAAATTATTGTAGCAAAACTCAAATTCTTCTGATTTCTGTCTTTCAACACATCCCAAAAGGTGTTATGTTATCTTACAGTGTCTTAGATGTTCCCTCCAGATTGAAATTCTAAGGTCCTTTCTTTTTATTAACAAAAAACTCCCACCAACAGAGAAAACTACATTTATTCTTATATTCTAGTTTGGTGGGGAAAAGCCCCCAAGTCTGATTAAGTTGAATGTTTCCTTTGAAGATATCCAAATCAATGCAATCCTGCAGAAAAGAAATTCATCACTGATTTCATTATTCTAGAGCAGAGATCACCAAGCTCTTACTGTACATGGTCAGAGAGGAAGTATTTTAGACATCGTAAGCCATGCAGTCTCAGTCATAGCTACACAATTCTGGTGTTTTCATATTAAAGCAGCCATAGACAGTATGGAAAAGAATGGATTTGGCTATGTTCCAATAAAACTTTACTTATAAAAACAGATGGTAGGCTGGATTCGACTCCCAAACCACAGCGTGTCAATCCCTGTCCTAGAGTATGACAGTGTTACAACACCCATCAAACCACGTTGAACTGGATATTCGCCATTTAAATAAGTTGAGCAGACTATTTCCATGAGAAGAACCAATAGAATATACGATTCAATAATTTCACCTTTTTTCTTCCAATAAAGAGGTCACCTATTTTCTTTCAATAAAGGGGTAAACTCTTACTTTTTAGGCTGGCTAGCTCCAAGTTATCTTTATTAGGATAAATTATTCTTTCAGGTGGACTAAGGCAAGATTTCTGCCTTTAAAATTAAGTCTGATGGATAAAGTATTATATATTATATATATACTAAATGTAAATATATATAACAATATTCCATTGCGTGTGTGTATATATATGTATATACATATATGTGTATATATATACACATGCACATACATACATATAGTCTGATGGATAAATTTTTATATATCACAATATATAAATACATATGTATAATATTCCATTGTGTGTGTGTATATATATACACACACACACACATATTTTTTCATAGATATTTTTCTCTTTTTAATATTCTTTCCAAAAGTGACCAGGGTTGCTGAGTGACACTCAAGTAACTGGTGGCTTTTCCTGTGCAGCTGGTTTCTCAGGACTGTTCAGGTAGAGTTGGAAGCTGATGCAAAAGGAGCATTATTGGTTTGTTCACAGTCTCCACATTAGCATAGGAGGTTGCTGTGGCATTTGTGGGCATTGAAACAGCTGCTTGAATCTGAGCATGAGGAGGAATAAGGATGGTAGCCAGAGGTAGATTACCTGGCGGTTCTTGAGTAGTGAAGTTGGAGAATGCAGGTGTGTCTCGCCCATTTGGTAGTTTGACATTTGGATCCTGTAATTCATCAAAAAATGAATGTGCACAAGCTTCCAGTGGTGTCAGTCAAGAGTTCATGTATACTCCAGCAGACGGCTACATGGTCATTGCCTCCAGTGCAGTTCAGGGTCAGAAGACTATATAGTCCAAGGATGTGCCTTAATTTGAGGGAATTTAAATTCTGTGTAGTTTGGGTTCACTTCTCTAATTTGCTCCCTTGTTGGAGTTCCCAGGGCCTTGATTATTACATATGTGTATACAGAACACACACACAATGGAATACTATTTGGCAATAAAAAGGAATGAAGCATTGAAACATACTACAAGTTGTCTGATCCTCAAAAACATTATACTAAGTAAACGAAGCCAGATGCAAGATATATATTGCAGGAATCTTATTATATGAAATATCCAAAACAGATACATCTATAGAGAAAGAAAGCAGATCAGTGGTTGCTATATTATGGGGCAAAGGGGATAATGGGGAACATAATGGGTATAAGGTGTTCTTGGGAGGTGATGAAATAATTTTGGAACTAGAGATGGTGGTTGCACAACATTGTGAATGCAGTCCCTGAAATTGTACACGGAAATTGTACACTTTAAATGGAATTTAAATGGAATTTAAAGTGTACAATTGTAATTTAAAGTATACAATTGCCCTGGAAATGTACATTTAAATGGCTAACTGTATGTTATATGAATTTCACCTCAATTATTTTTAAAATATCTGTTGCCTAAGTCTGTCTTTTAGCTTAAAAATTTTGAGCCTATGCAATGCAAATATTCCTTGTAGCAGTGCTCTTTTAATTTATTTATAATGTCATTCTTTAAATAAATGTATACTGTGTTCTCTCACAGACTTGGCACTGGAGACACGGTGGTAACAGACACTACCTTTGCCCTTCAAAGCTCCTTCAAATTCTTTAATTCTGAAAATAAATGAAAATAATTTTTCAAAAAGCGATTATTATAAGAAACAGGTAGAGATCTTGCTGATTTCAACAAGAATGGAAGAAATGGTATGTACTGGTGTAAAATATTTAAAAATATTTAGCAGGGGAAATTACCAGGTCTTAGTCAGTGTTGGCGTATGATTATGGAACAGGATATTAAATGAGACCTTTTCTCTTTTCTGGTTCTACCTTCTCCCCCACATTGATTAGACTCTAACCAATATGGCTTTCACCAGAAATTCCCAACTCCAGCCCCCTCTATCTGTCAAGGTGAGGAATGGAAAATTCCCAACTCCAGTTCCTTTTAGTCTTTCTAACTCTCCTAAAAGGGGAAGAGGTATAGAAGGCTGAGAAGCACTTGTGAAAGTCACAGCCTAGAGAAACAGGCTCACCAAAAGAATGAGACCTAATCGCAGAATGATAGAATGTTCTCCCCGCCCCCACACCTTGCCAACACATCAATCAGCTACAACTGAGATTACAGCTAAAAGCACTGGAAACCTCAAACCCTATTTAAGAAGCAGTTTCTAGGGGAACCCAAAGACAACAAAGGAGACAATAATAAAGACACCAGAGGAAATTTTACTTTCTCTGACCTACAACTACAGCAAACAGTAGACACACCTCAACTTCTAGCTAGATAAATAGAAAAGCTTAGGCTAAAAGCCTAGTGACTGCAGATCAATTTAATGAAATAAAGTGTGAAGACAAGATTAGAGAAAAAAGAAAGAAAAGGAATGAACAAAGCCTCTAAGAAATACAGGACTATGTGAAAAGATCAAACCTACGTTTGATTGGTGTACCTGAAAGTGACAGGGAGAATGTAACCAAGTTGGAAAACACACTTCAGGATATTATCCAAGAGAACTTTCCCAACCTAGCAAGAAAGGCCAACATCCCAGTTGAGGAAATACAGAGAACACCACAAAAATACTACTCGAGAAGAGCAACCCCAAGACACATAACCGTCAGATTCACCAAGGTTGAAATGAAGGAAAAAATGTTAAGGGCAGCCAGAGAGAAACATCAGGTTACCCTCAAAGGGAAGTCCATCAGACTAACAGCAGATCTCTCTGCAGAAACCCTGCAAGCCAGAAGAGAATGGGGGCCAACATTCAACATTCTTAAAGAAAATAATTTTCAACCCAGAATTTCATATCCAGCCATACTAAGCTTCATAAGTGAAGGAGAAATAAAATCCTTTACAGAAAAGGAAATGCTGAGGGATTTTGTCACCACCAGGTCTCCCTTACAAGAGCTCCTGAAGGAAGCACTAAATATGAAAAAGATAAATTGGTACCAGCCACTGCAAAAACAAACCAAAATGTAAAGACCATCAACACTATAAAGAAACTGCATCAACTAATGGGCAAAATAGCCAGCTAGCATCATAATGACAGGATCAAATTCACACATAACAATGTTAACATTAAATGTAGAAGGCACAGACTGGCAAATTGGATAAAGAGTCAAGACCCATCGGTGTACTATATTCAAGAGACCCGTTTCAAACGCAAAGACACATGCTAAAAATAAAGGGATAAAGAGAAGATTTGCCAAGCAAATGGAAAGCAAAAAAAAAAAAAAAAAAAGCAGGGGTTGCAATTCTGGTCTCTGATAAAACAGACTTTAAACCAACAAAGATCAAAAAACATAAAGGTCATCACATAATGGTAAAGGGATCAATGCAACAAGAAGAGCTAACTATCCTAAATATATGTGCACCCAATACAGGAGCACCCAGATATATAAGGCAAGTTCTTAGAGACCTACAAAGAGACTTAGACTCCTATGCAATAATAGTGAGAGACTTTAACACCCCACTGTCAATATTAGATCAGTAAGACAGAAAATTAACAAGAATATTCAGGACTTGAACTCAGCTTTGCACCAAGCAGACCTAATAGACGTCTACAGAACTCTCCATCCCAAATCAACAGAATATACATTTTTATCAGAACCACACAGCATTTATTCTAAAATCAAACACATAATTGCAAGTAAAACACTCCTCCGCACAAGCAAAAGGACAGAAGTCATAACAAACAGTTTCTCAGACCACAGTGCAATCGAATTAGACTTCAGGATTAATAAACTCACTCAAAACTGCACAACTACATGGAAACTGAACAACCTGCTCCTGAATGACTACTGGGTAAATAACGAAATGAAGGCAGAAATAAATAAGTTCTTTAAAACCAATGAGAACAAAGACACAACATACCAGAATCTCTGGGACACAGCTAAAGCAGTGTTTACAGGGAAATTTATACCACTAAATGCCCAGGGAAAGATCTAAAATTGACACCTTAACATCACTATTAAAAGAACTAGAGAATCAAGAGTAAACAAATTCAAAAGCTGGCAGAAGAAAAGAAATAACTAAGATCAGAGCAGAACTGAAGGAGACAGAGACACGAAAAACACTTCAAAAAATCAATAAATCCAGGAGCTAGTTTTCTGAAAAGATTAACAAATAGATAGACTGCTAGTCAGACTATAAAGAAGAAAAGATGGAAGAATCAAATAGACACAATAAAAAGTGATAAAGGGGATATCACCACTGATCCCACAACAATACAAATGACCATCAGAGAATACTATAAACACCCCTACACAATTAAACTAGAAAATCTAGAAGAAATGGATAAATTCCTGGTCACATACACCCTCCCAAGACTAAACCAGGAAGAAGTCAAATCCCTGAATAGGCCAATAGCAAGATCTGAAATTGAGGCAGTAATTAATAGCCTACCAAGCAAAAAAGTCCAGGACCAGATGGATTCACAGCCAAATTCTACCAGAGATAAAAAGAGGAGCTGGTACCATTCCTTCTGAAACTATTTCAAACAATAGAAAAAGAGAGACTCCTTCCTAATTCATTTTATGAGGCCAGCATCATTCTGATACCAAAACCTGGCAGAGACACAATTAAAAAAAAATAAAATTTCAGGCTAATATCCCTGACAAACATTGATGTGAAAATCCTCAATAAAATACTGCCAAACCAAATCCAGCAGTACATCAAAAAGCTTATCCACCATGATCAAGTCGGCTTCATCCCTGGGATGCAAGGTTGGCTCAACATATGCAAATCAATAAACATAATTCATCACATAAACAGAACCATTGACAAAAAACACACGATTATCTCAATAGATGCAGAAAAGGCCTTCAATAAAATTCAATGTCCCTTCATGCTAAAAAACACTTAATAAACTAGGTATGGATGGAACATATCTCAAAATAATAAGAATTATTTATGACAAACCCATGGCCAATATCATATGGAATGGCCAAAAGCTGGAAGCATTCCCTTTGAAATCCGGCAAAAGACAAGGATGCCCTCTCTCACCACTCCTATTCAACATAGTATTGGAAGTTGTGGCCAAGGCAATCATGCAAGAGAAAGAAATAAAGCGTATTCAAATAGAAGAAAGAAAGTCAAATTATCTCTATTTGCAGATGACATGATGGTGTATCTAGAAAACCCCATCATCTCAGTCAAAAATTCCTTAAGCTGATAAGCACTTCAACAAAGTCTCAGGATACAAAATCAATGTGCAAAAATCACAAGCATTCCTATACACCAGTAATAGACAAACAGCCAAATAATGAGCAAACTCCCATTCACAATTGCCTCAAATAGAATAAAATACCTAGGCATCCAACTTACAAGGGATATGAAGGACCTCTTCAAGGAGAACTACAAACCACTCCTCAAGGAAATAAGAGAGGACACAAACAGATGGGAAAACATTCCATGCTCATGGATAGGAAGAATCAATATCATAAAAATGGCCATACTGTCCAAAATAATTTATAGGTTCAATGCTATTCCCATCAAGCTACCATTGACTTTCTTTATAGAATTAGAAAAAACTACTTTAAATTTCATTTGGAACCAAAAAGAGCCTATATAGCCAAGACAATCCTAAGCAAAAAGAACAAAGCTAGAGGCATCATGCTACCTGACTTCAAACTATACTACAAGGCTACAGTAACCAAAACAGATAAACAGATATATAGACCAATGGAACAGAACAGAGGCCTCAGAAATCACACCACACGTCTACAACCATCTATTCTTTGACAAACCTGACAAACAAACACAAGCAATGGAGAAAGGATTTCCTATTTAATAAATGATGTTGGGAAAACCGGCTAGCCATAGGCAGAAAACTGAAATTGGACCCCTTCCTTGCACCTTATACAAAAATTAAGTCAAGATGGATTAAAGATTTAAATGTAAGACCTAAAACCATAAAAACCCTGGAAGAAAACCTAGGCGATACCATTCAGGACATAGGCGTGGGCAAAGACTTCATGACTAAAACACCAAAAGCAATAACAACAAAAGCCAAAATAGACAAATGGAATCTAATTAAACTAAAGACCTTCTTCACAGCAAAAGGAACTATCATCAGAGTGAACAGTCACCCTACAGAATGGGAGATAATTTTTGCAATCTATCCATCTGACAAAGGACTAATATCCAGAATCTACAAGGAACTTAAATTTACAAGAAAAAAGCAACCCCATCAAAAAGTGGGCAAAATATGAACAAACACTTTTCAAAAGAAGACATTTATCCGGCCAACAAATACATGAAAAAAAGTTCATCATCGCTGGTTATTAGAGAAATGCAAATTAAAACCATAATGAGATGCCATCTCACACCAGTTAGAATGGTGATCATTAAAAAGACAGGAAACAACAGATGCTGGAGCAGATGTAAAGAAATAGGAACACTTTTACACTGTTGGTGGGAGTGTAAATTAGTTCAACCATTGTGGAAGACAGTGCAATGATTCCTCCAGGATCTAGAACTAGAAATACCGTTTGACCCAGCAATCCCATTACTGGGTATATACCCAAAGGATTACAAATCATTCTACTATAAAGGCACATCTACACGTATGTTTATTGCAACTCTATTCACAATAGCAAAGACTTGGCACCAACCCAAATGACCATTAATGTTAGACTGGATAAATAAAATGTAGCATATATACACCATGCAATACTCTGCAGCCATAAAAAAGAATGAGTTCATGTCCTTTGCAGGGACATAGATGAAGTTGGAAACCATCATTCTCAGCAAACTAACACACAAACAGAAAACCAAACACCACATGTTCTCATGCATAAGTGGGAGCTGAACAATGATAACCCATGCACACAGAGAGGGAAATGTCACACACCAGGGCCTGTCAGGGGGTGGAGGGCAAGGGGAGGGACAGCACTAGGAGAAATACCTAATGTAGATGACAAGTTGATGGGTGCAGCAAACCACCATGGAACATGTATACCTATGTAACAAACTTGCACATTCTGCACATGTATCCTAGAACTTAAAGTATAATAATAAAAAAAGAAAATGCAAAACAAAACAAAAAACTAAAATATATTTTAATAAATGTGATGCTTTAAAAAATTAATTGGTGATGACTTTTTAGATAGAATAACAAAAACATGGTTCATGAAAGAAAAAAATTGATAAGTTGAAATTTATTAAAATTAAAAATAATCTATTTTAATTTTACTAATTCACAAAAATTTGAATCTCATTGATTACTCCAAACATAATTTTAGTGCCACATTGCTCATACAAATGTAAATGCATAGTTTATAGAAATAAATGTGTATAAAGAAATAAATGTGATCGGGAGCAAATGACAAAAGAGATTAAACTTTCAAAAAACTTTAAAATTACAAAGTGCCTGAATATTTTTATTCCAAAAGCTGTCAAAATGCCTGTTATTGAAAATCTTGGTCACATTTTCAATTCAGTATCTCCAATTATAACAATCACCAGAGTAAAGTTTGTAAAAAAAAATTCTATTAAAATTTCCTATTTTCATTAGCATAGGACTCCTTTGAATAATCTCTGTTAATTTGTACACTTTAGCTTTCATGGTTATAGTTGAATGAGAAATTTGAGAGCTGTGGTGAAAATACTTTTAGTTATTATTAGTTTTACTTAATAGATCTACTATCAAATTAGCAGACTGAAAATGATATTTTTATTTCATTTTCCCACTTTTTTCCAAATTTCCTGATATCCGTAATACAATAAAGTATTGAAAGTTTGAGGAAGAAAATAAATAAGGAAGATTATGAAAATGTATTAGGTATGGACAGGGGTGCTATTAATTTTTAAAGATGGCAATGTATATCATATGACTTTCCAACTAGAATCAATAATGCCAGAAAAATCCATCCCATTTGTTCATTGTACAGTGAATACTTGCTACTCACAGCGCACTATGCCAAGTGTCAGTCATGCATGTGAAAAGACTGGTAAAAAGCTACCATGGCCTTTAAATAGGACATACTATGTCCCGATGCAGTCACTGAAATGTAAAGCAACTTTCAAAGTTGTTATCATCCTACCTTCTCAAATGAAAACACCAATGCCTGAAGAGACCAAGTGACTTGCTCAAGACATATTCAGCTACTTAACATATGTGAACATTAACCTCAGGACATTGAGAACGAGGTTTCCTGTTGATTTCAAATAATTTACCCTCTCCCACCCCAACTCCCATCTTGAGATCACTGGGTTTTAACTTTTATTCATTTGCATCAGACATGTTTGAAAGGTAGAAATTAAAAAGAACTAGTTAGGGTTTCAGCCAAATACACAAGACACAGAAAGAACAAAATCCGTTGCATGACAGTCATTTTAAAACAGAGTTACCACAGGAAATCAAAGAACTGGATTCAGTTATATAGAAGCACTTCTGCTTTATATTTAAGGAAACCTGGGCTCAAAGCAGAAGACTCAGGAGGAGGAAATATTGGGGAAATATTGCAATAATGAAAATAAGGAGCAGTTTCCATGTCTGCTAACCTCTAGCAGGGGTGGAGGGGTGGGGGGAAATCTGTGGATTTTCCTCATTCTTGTTTAAAAAAAAAAAAGGAAATATCTATCTTTGCCAGTATTAAGCTATCTTTTTATGTTTTTATTCAGAGTTTACTACAGCATATAGATTGCTTAGTCAATAACAAGGGACCTTTATAAATACATGAATGTTTTCCCATTGCATAAATGTGCCTTCATAAATGTCACCAATCTTGCTGGTTTCAGCATTCTTCCCTTGACTTATCAGTGCCAAGGTTCTGATAATTTTGCACAGTTTCCAGAGGACAGCCTGTCTCCTTTATCAGTAGGGGAATCAAGCCTGGCCTCATCATTCAATTTTTTTATCTCTGGGGCTGAACCTTTCAGATAAATCAGGTAAAAGTAAATGCAGAAGTCTTGGTGTCATTAGGCCCTTGTTCCTAGTTCCTAGGACAGCCCTAACACTCATTTCCACCTCTGAGTCTTTTCTTCAGCTTGCCTTTTCTGAAGCTGCCTACCTGCTACCCAGCCTAATAGGCTGATCCTCCAAGTAAAGACATGATTCCTAATTATATCCACCCCATGCTACCCAAGTACACACCATTTTATAATTTTTTAATAGAATTTCTTATCCTCACAATGAAATTATTTATCTTATTTTGCATTTCTGAGTGTCTAGTATGGCAGCAGACAATTAAGTAATCTTATTTGAAGGGTCTGATCTCAAAGTCATTCTTTCCTGCAGTCATTTTGTTTCCCATGTGCATGTCCACATAAATGGTGACCTTATTTTATTAAACAGGAAGAATCAAATTATGCCATTCTTTCTAATAAACATATATTTTTAAATCTTTATGTTAACATGGTGTTAAATAAAGAAATTGCCATTCTACTTCTCTTCAGAACTATTAGAAGTTCTCCTGCTGTTTATTGCCAGAAAGTGCAAGTTGGACAAATCTAGCCCTTGTATTTTTTCCTCTTTACTTCACTACTGTAATATTACTCTATTTCTCATTTAGGTAAAAGTGTGGGCTAACCATCAAGGTAGCTCAAGTGGTTTGTGTGTATGCATATGTGTATGTATACTAATTGAGAAGGAAATAAGTAAAATATAAATTCTATATTATCCTTAAGTAATCCTTTTTACAGGTGTACATTCCATGCAGACACAGAATAACCTACAAAGACATTTAGAGTGTAGGTATTATTTACTTTGAAATGATTTTTTGGAGGGAAAAAAAACCCCTTTATAGGCCTAGACCTAGATAGATGTTTTATTATGCTATTTATGTCTTGATTGTGAACAAAGAATTTGCTAATTGTTAGAAATAGTCTGTGAAAGTGTCTTTGGTTGCTACCTTTAATAATTCCAATAACTCTGAAAGTATCTTTAAAAGCATATTAGAAACAGTAGAAAATTCCAACTTTTAATATCATAGTAAAATGTAGCCATTTCAATTAATATTGTTACAGGCAGTTGAGCAGAGCGAAATTGTAAGTTTCACAATGCCCTTGCCCCCATTTGACAAACAAAAAAGTAAGACACGTAGCAGCTTATTACTTAGAAGGATACTGAAGCTTGAAGCACATGTATTAAATTTGGGCAGTCTTGGTGAAAATGAGAACTGGTTTCCTCATTATACAATCTGACATCCTTCGTCTAAAACCAAATGAGATAATAAAGTAAGAGAAACGAGATATATTTTCTGCATAAAGAACCATATAATCCTTTACCTTATTTAAATAATAGATTCATAATTTTATTCCCACTAAACTCTTCTATGAAACATTAACATGCTTACCAAGGCCACATGCTCAAAAACATACCTGATATTTCTGTATAAATGTTATGTGCATAAGAACTCACTTGTTTAGATTTCTGTCTAGACATTTTTATGGAGTTTTTCCTATGCCATTTACCATAAACTATAAGAATATAAGGAAAGAGTTTCTAAAAATAGGATGACAACCAACTTTTAATATAAAACTGAGAGTGACACTGAACTAACAGTATTTAGTGTACATGTGAAAATGATGTGTACCATTCTTAGAATATGCAGTTCAGAAATAAGATTTTTAATTCCTGGAGATAGAATAAACTTTAAAGAATCAGCTCAAATTTGTCCCGATTGTATTTAAAATAAGTCACTTATTTTGCTTTATTCTTATGTTTAACATCGTTTCCAAATTCTGAAGCAAATTGGATGGTAGACACAACTGTTTACATTTTCATTGAACAAGTGGCAACGAAATCTCTGAAACTTAGATAATGATTATACTTCCACGTTCGAATATGTAATACGAAAAGCAAATATAAATTTCACATAACCTAGAATATTATGCCTAGTACAACATTATCCTATGCATAAGCAGACACATCCCAACCCCACCAGTCCCAACAAATGGTACCCAAAATCTGTAAAAGCAGATACAAGCTCTAAAAATGAATCTGTTTTCTGAGATTATTGAGTGAAAAGACTGCTAAATTTTTTGTTCCCTAGTTTTTCCCTCTCTTACAAAACTTTTCTGAAGTCAGAAACCATCAATTCCATAATTCAGTTCAATAAAGAGCACTGAATACGTATAGGTACCTTCCTTTTAGGAATTCAGATCTAGTGGAGCCATCACAATATGATATCAATGGACACTTATGGAAGTGTTTTTATTAACGAGATTTTATAATCAATAACTCATTAGAGTTCATTGTTATTGCCCTATGAACAAATATCTATCTCCAAATCCAAAATAAAGAGTAAAGTGGAGCCAGGCACAGTGGTTCATGCCTGTAATATCAGCATTTTGGGAGGCCAAGGAAGGCAGATCATTTGAGGTCAGGAGTTCAAGACCAGCCTGGCCAACATGTGAAACCCCGTCTCTACTAAAAATACAAAAATTAGCTGGGCATGGTGGCACACACCTGTAGTCCCAGCTACATGGGAGTCTGAGGCAGGAGAATTGCTTGAACCTGGGAGGTGGAGGTTGCAGTGAGCTATGATCGCGTGATTGCACTCCAACCTGGGTGACAGAGCGAGACTCTGTCTCAAAAAATAAAATAAAATAAAAAAGAAAAAGAAAAAATAAGTAAAGTGGCTGCAAAACAGCCTTGGAATTCCCAGTAAGTTAGTTGTGAGAGTGGGTGATTTTGAGTCCAAGCAGAGGGACAGTAACACTCACCATCCCATTGCTGTCTCCAGCGTGATCAGCCTATTGTAACAATCTCAACATAGATCCCTCTCTACTCAATATATCCAGAGTAGTTCCTTTTCTCAAACTGGACACTCTCGACTAGATAATACTAGGATGAAATACAGCCACCTATTTTATTTTCAATTTAGTTGGGTAATTGGTACATGTGAAAGAATACAGAAAAATACCAACTGCATTTTACAATTATAGATTAGTCCTACTGTAATTATTTTATGGAAGCTGCATGAATATAATCAGAGGAATGCAAGGTCAAAAACAATAAGTAAAGTCTGGAATAAAAGACAATTGTACAGTATGCTATGCTCCACACAAGTTATCTTCCTTTTCATAAGTTACAGTCCTCCATCTATTAAGTGAATGAAGACAATGAGTACTGGGTGAGTCTTTTCTTCAAATGAATCTTGGGTGACTACTCAATGATGAGCAGATCTTCAAACAGAATCATCATCAGTCAGAATAAGTACAGAACGTTCAGCTTCTCAAGCTGCTTAACAGCTGTCAGGGTCAGTAAACAAAACAGCAAATCTAAACATGCAAACACACATGTAATAAAATCCCATCATGAAAGTAGGAAAAAAGTGAATGTATTTCTGTAGATCACTGAAAGTTAATGTCATGATGGAAAATTCCAATGAAATGTAGAAAACACTGAATGAACTGCAATTAACCTATGAATTTTTCTAACTGGCAGTTGATTTGCTAAGAAATATTAGAATCACATTTATTATCTCAGCATATTTTAATAAACCTGGCATTCACTCTTTATTGATTTAATTCAATATTTATTGATTTCCTACTGTGTCCTAGGAATTCCAAATATAAAGGCAGCCAGAACAATACACTGCCCTCAACTTAAGAATCTCAGTCTAATCATTTTCCCCTTAAACAATGGTCTCCCTAAGCTATACTTAAAATTCTAAATTGTGAAAATGTAACACTCATTTCTGAAGCAAAACAAAAACCTAGCTTCAGAATTTGTTTTCCAAAACAATACTTTACACGAAGAATAGAATTTTTACTTGCCTGACATATGATTATACTTTAAAATAGAAAGGAAATTTATCTGACATCGAAGTGTTTATATTAAAACTATAGACCATTAACACAATGTATAAAGTGATGGAAATGATGAAAATCCACTAATCTATTTCTTACTTCTTAAAAAATATATTTGTAGTAAAAGAAATACTATTTGGAAAACAAATATATCTTGTCTTTTTACTGTGTGCCAGGTATTGTGCTAGACACAGAGTACAAAGAAATGTGATGCAGCTCCGTCCCCAAGGTATTCACAGTCTAATCTAACCTATTTTATATGCAAAACTAGTCATTTTAGAGCACCTCAGAAAGGAAAATGCAATGCTCTTATTAAAAATGGTAATAATTGACTATTATCATTTCCTACACAAAGCCAGTACCAGATATGCCTAAAACATTGTTATTCTTGCTTCTTTTCAAAATCATATGAAAGCATATTTTCCATTTAAGAAAAAGGTATATAATGACTCTTTACTTGGCTTAGCCTATTTTTTAAAGAAATATCTATTATAAAACTTATTGTACAAAAATTACAGGCTTTTTAGCAGGAAAGGCAAAGAGGGAAAAACTGTGATTTAAAGGAGAATAAAATGTCACCCTGAACTCATCCTGGGTCTCCAATGTTACCAAACTTTAACTGGCTTCAGTGACAAGCGAAATACCTGGTCATTTTAACCAGATGTTTTCAGTAACTTTTAACCCACACTCATAGCGAGGTTTCATACAAGTAAATAATTTTTTATAAAACAAACCAAAACATTTATACACACCTAATCCTGAGCTGCCATAGGATATGATTCCCTTGACACATCTTTTATGCACATTTTTACCTTTTTTTAATTTCAATAGGTTTTTGCAGAACAAGTGGTATTTCATTACATGAGTAAGTTCTTCAGTGGTGATTTCTGAGATTCCGGTGCACCCATCACCTGAGCAGTGATGTACACTGTACCTAATGTGTAGTCTTGTATCCCTCACCACCCCCCTACCCTTTCTCCCAGTCCCCAAAGTCCAATGTTTCATTCTATGCCTATGCTTGTGTATTCAACTGCATCCTCATAGCTTGGCTTCCAAATACGAGGGAGAACATACAAAGTTTGGTTTTCCATTCCTTAGTTACTTCACTTAGAACAATAGTCTCCAATTCCACCCAGGTTGCTGTGCCTGCCATTTTTTATTGATTAATAAACTTTCATATAAACTTACATATAAATATAAAGCTTTACCTATAAATGTAAGCCATACAAGCTAATGAAAGCCATATAATGGCTACATTGATAAAGTATACACACAAGGGTCAACTTTTCTATGAATTAGTTTATCAGCCTTTGTTGAACAACTATTATGTGTTCAGAAGAAATTACTTTGGCAAGTAGCTAGAAAATCGTTATTGTTTGATTATTCATTAATTAATCATTGACTTCATTTTAATTATTCATTAAAACTCATTGACTTCAAAAATGCTTCTTGACTTTTCCTTCCCAAGAGATTGTAACAGAGATTCCATAATTGATGGTTGTTTTAGTTTATCACAAGTGTGGACAGATTCCTATTTCAATACAGGCATATGTTGCTTTATTGCAATTTGCTTTATTGTGCTTTGTGGATATTTTGCTTTTTTACAAATTGAAAGTTTGTGGCAAATCTGTGTTGAGGAAGTCTATCAGTACCATTTTTCAAACAGCATGTGATTACTTCATGTCTCTGTGTCACATTTTGGTAATTCTCACAATAGTTTAAACTTTTCCTTATTATTGTATCTGTTATGATGATCTATTATCAGTGACCTTTTTATTTATTTTTATTTATGTATTTATTTTTATACAGAGTGAGATACAGAGTTTGATACAGAGGTTGCTCACCACAACCTCAAATTCCTGGGCTCAGGTGATCCTCCCACCTCAGCCTCCTGCGTGGCTAGAACTACAGGCACAAACCACCCGGTCCAGCTGAAAAAAAATAGAGAGAGAGAGATGGGGTTGCCCAGGCTGATCTCAAACTCCTGGAACATCTTTGATATTACTATTGTAATATTTTGGGGGAATAGCCATGCCCATATAACATGGAAAACTTCTTGTGTGTGTATGCAATAAGGTCTCACTCTGTTGCCTGGGCTGGAGTGCAGTGGCGTGACCACGGGTCACTGCAGCCTCAACCTCCTGGACTCAAGTGATCCTTGCTTAATTGCTAACTGTTGTGTGTGTTCTGACTGCTTCACCAACCAGCCATTCCACTGCCTCTGTCCCTCTTCTTGGGCCTCCCTTTTTTCTGAGGTCAACAATAGTGAAACCAGGACACTTAATAACCCTCTGTGGTGCTAAGCATTCAAGTGAAAGGCAAAGTCACACTTCTCTCACTTTAAAATCAAATCTAGAAATTACTAAGCTTAGTGAAGAAGGTATATCAAAAGCCAGCCTTGGATGAAAGCTAGGCTTCTTGAACCTGTTAACCAAGTTGTGAAAGCAAAGGAAAGGCTCTTGAAGGTATTTAAAAGTGTTACTCCAGTGAACACACAAATAATAAAAAAGTGCAACAGCCTTGTTGCAGATATAGAGGAAGTTTTAGTGATCTGGATAGATAAAACCAGCCACAACATTCCCTTAAGCCAAAGCCTAATCCGGAGCAAAGCCATAACTCTATTCAATTACATGAAGGCTGAGAAAGTTGAGGAAGCTGCAGAAGAAAAGTTCAAAGCTAGCAGAGGTTGGTTCATAGTTGAATAAAAGAAGCCATCTCAATAACATAGAAATGCAAGGTGAAGCACCAAGTGCCAATGAAGAAGCTGCAGCAAGTTATCAAGAAGATCTAGCTAAGATTATTGATGAAGATGGATATACTAAACAACTTATTTTCAATGGAGATGAATACAACCTTCTATTAGAAGACGATGTCATCTAGGACTTGCATACCTTAGAAAGGAGAAGTCAATGCCTGACTTCAAAGCTTCAAAGGACAGGCTGACTCTCCTGTTAAGGGCTAATGGAGCTGATGACTTTAAGTTGAAGACAATGCTCACTTACCACTCCAAAAATCCTAAGGCCCTGAAGAATGTTGCTAAATCTACTCTACTTGTGCCCTAGAAATTGAATAACAAAGCCTGGATGATAGCCCATCTGTTTATAGCATGATTTACTGACTATGGAAAGCCCACTATTGAGACCTACTGCTCAGAAAACAAAGATTCCTTTCAAAATACGAATGCTCATTGGCAATGCACCTAGTCATCCAATAACTCTGATGGAGATATATATGGAGATTAATCTTGATTTTATGCTGTTAACACAACATCCATTCTGCAGCCCATGGATCAAAAAGTAATTTTGACTTTCATCAATTATTATTTAAGAAATATTTCATAAGGCTATAGCTGCCATAAAAAGTTATTCCTCTGATGAATCTGGGAAAAGAAAGTTAAAAACCTTATGCAAAGGTTTTTTTGCATTCACCAATCTAGATGCCATTAACAACATTCATGATTCATGGAAGAAGGTAAAAATATCAACATTAACAAGAGTTTGGAAAAGTTCATTCTGACTCTCACGGATGACTTTGAGGAGTTCAAACCTTCAGTGGAGGAAACAACTGCAGATGTCGCAGAAATACAAGCGAACTAAAACTGGAAGTAGAGCCAGATGGAGTCCCAGGCTGATCTTGGAACTCCTGGCCTCAAGAGATTCTCCCACCTCAGCCTCCCAAAATACAGGGACTACAGGTGTGAGCTACCACTTCCAGCTAAAGATGGTTATTTTTTAATGTGATTCCATTTGTCCTCCCATGCTAACTCACGTACCTTCGTGTCACTTGGGGAAATACGGGTGACATTATGCAACATTTCTGTTTTCTTCTTTCTAAAACAGCATCTAAATGTGGTTAAGCCATTCTTAGTGACTTCTGAGTTTCTGGGACCAGAGTTTCTATATATTCAACATATTTACCCACTTGGAAGCACAAATATAGTTGATTGATTTATATATTGCTAGTGATAATATTTATAGTTAATGAAAGCATCAGACTTCATTCTTTAAAGCTATTTTTCCAGGATGGTAAAAAATGATTGCTAATACATTATCTTGCTTTAGACTAAATTTTTTCTGGTCATTGACAATGAAAATGTGCCTTTTTTTATAGGCAGCAAGTTTAAAAAGATGTTTTCTATATTCTTAATTTAATTTGGTGATTATATAACCATCTCTCCTCTAAGGGAAATCAATGGCACTGTGGGTTTTTTTTTTTTTTTTTTTTCCTTATTCTCTGAACTAAACTCCTACAATCAAACAAGGAGAAGGCAGGACAAAAGTGTCTATTCATTTATAAGTAAAATAAATTGAACCTTGACTTATTAGAAAATGCAATTTGAGAATGAAAAATTACTTTCTTCACATAATGGCTTAGTATTTCTCATCCTTGCATAAATCTGTTCCTTTTAAACTCTTAGCTTTTAGGCCTTGGCTGTTTTCATTATATTTAGAAAAACTGTCTTCAATTACATAACCCCAAACCAGGCCCTGGGCTCTTTACAAATCCATTTCTAATGTGCTGATCTTTATGCTGCACCTCAAAAACTCTTTATCACTGCGACTGAATGAAACTTCATAATGCTGGAGAACCACTATTCCAAGCACCTTAAACAGTAAATGAATAGTCAAGCCAAACAGAATCCTGGTGCTATGTACAACAGTCCCTGAGAAGCCAAAAACAAGATGTTTCAGATCTCAAACGTCAGCCCACTTTCTCCTGTCAGATAGTCTCCATTACAAAGGACTTCTAGTGCAGGTGGTAACATTTTTTATATTTTTTTAACAAAAATGTATTAAACACCTACTTTGTGCTTGCACTGATCCTTGTACTTGGGGTTAGACCATGACCAAGATGTGTGGAATTGTTCATGATTATATCTGTGTCAATGTGGCTTTTAGTTGACTCCATTTCTATCTGTAGATTCCAGAAGGAAATAATCACATATGAGAAATATTTAATCCATAAGACAAGGTACTAGTTATGATATCAACAACTTGCTAAAAAGAAATGGTAGATATAGAATAAAGTACAGTATTCCCCTGGCATTATGTGCTATTCAAGTCCTTGGTTTCTACTTCTCTTTATTGGACCCCACTTCACAGCACTTAGAGGGACAAGAGAAACTTGAAAGAAGTGTGTGCTTTGCTCTTTGCTGATTCAATAGCAAGTCAAAATCTCAACTTGTGGGCAGAAAATATTGCTTCCAATGGCAGAAATCAATTAATTTGAGGGAAGCATCCTTCTTCTCAATTTAGTCTTTTACTACCCACACTTTCATTTCCTTTCAATGAGAAGCAAAAGTAAAGATGTCCTTAGAATGCATTCCTATTTTAAAAAAATTAAATGGTTGGGCACAGTGGTTCATGCCTGTAATCCCAGCACTTTGGGAGGCTGAGGCGAATGGATCATAAGGTCAGGAGTTCGAGACCATCCTGACCAACATGGTGAAACCCTGTCTCTACTGAAAATACAAAAATTAGCCGGGCATGGTGGCGCATGCCTGTAATCCCAGCTACTCAGGAGGCTGAGGCAGGAGAATTGCCTGAACCTGGGAGGCGGACAGAGGTTGAAGTGATCCAAGATTGTGCCACTGCACTCCAGCCTGGGCAACAAAGTGAGACTCCTTCTCAAAAAAAAAAAATAAATAAATGTAGATATAAATACACGTGCAAAAGGATATTCCTTGCAGCAATGTTTGTAACATTAAAAACTAGACGCATCCTCGGTGTCTATCACCAGGGTCAGATTAATGAATTTTGGGACAGCTATATAGTAAAATACTATGCAGAATCAAAATCATGCTGTTTTTGCATTGTGGTAGGCTATATTCATTACCCCAATTTTTCACAGCTCCTGGTATTCACATTGTTAGTATATTCCCATATTGATTCTGCACTTGACCTTGTGATGGGCTTCAGTCAATAGGGTAATGGCAAATTTGATGCAAATAGACGTTTGACAAAACTCTTATTGCCTCTGCATCAACTCTTGGATCCCTTCCTCTGTAATTATAACATACCTGAGCTAGCCTGCTTAAGAGATGTGAGAGGTAAATGGTGAAAAGCCAAGCTTTCCAGCTGATACTATTATAGACCAGCCAGCTCCTAGCCCACTTACTAACAGATGTACCAAAAAAAAAAAAAAACAACTAAGATCAGCCTATATTTGAAGAACTACCAGCTGAACCTATGGACACATGAAAGATAACAAAGGGCTACTGTTTTAAGTCATTAAGCTTTGGGATATTTTGTTACACAGCATTATGCTGGTAATAGATTAATGAAATGTACTAACTCAATCTCAAAAAATATACTATTGAGTCATGAAAGCAAGTCAGGAAAATGATTATAGGATGATTACATTATGCAAAAAATATGTCTGATTCGTATGTAGAAAAAAGATCTAGTACAGAGGAATATATACCAATATTTACAATAGTTACCTCTAGGGAGAAAAATAGATTGAATGTGGAGTATAAGGTAGAGTCTTACTTTAAAATCTATATAATCTTTATTGATTAAAAAAAAATTTCCCAGCGAGCATATTTTCAAGCATTACTTATATAATTTTTTAAAATCTTCAAGATAAACCACAGCTATAAGATATCACCACCACAAAATATATTTTCTCTTCACCTAACTCATTTGTTAAAAGGACATAAAACTTTATGTGATGAATATTTTAGTGAAATTTCATCTGACTTGCAGAACACTTTGAAAATTGAAAATTTGGAAAAACCTCTTCAAGGAAGATGTAACATAAATAGGCAGACAGCAAGCATAAGAACAGATGCCTGGTTTACTAAGTTCTTCATACTATCTAAATATAGCCTTAATTAGGTTAGATGAGCAAAAACAGAAAAAGAAACACTCAGAATCCTCTTGAACTACCTGGGAAGGCTCAGTATTGTCAGTACATTAGATATAAATACTATTTCCTTGAGCCCAGAATTGTCCCAGTACTTCAGTTATGAGAAATGTATCATTTTAGAGCACTGAATTCTAAAGCATCTTTATTAAGGAAGTGTCTTAGTCTGCTTTCTTTGCTATAATGGAATACCACAGACTGGGTAATTTATAAAGAACAGAGGTTTATTTTGCTCACAGTTCTGGAGGCCGAGAAGTCCAAGTACATGGTTGAGGCATCTGATGAGGGCCTTCTTGCTACATTGTAACATGGCAAGAGGCCAAAAAAGTGCCAGTTCAGGTCTTTCTCTTCTTATAAAGCCATCAGCCTCATAATGGGAACCCTTGCCTGATGACCTTATCTAATGCTAATTCTCTCCCAAAGACCCCACCTCCAAGTAACATCAACATATGAATTTGGGAATTAACTTTCCAACACATACAATTTGAATATGGGACATATTCAAACCATAGCAGGAAGTTCCCATTAAGAATCAAAAATTTTGAATTTGATAACTTGGTATTTGTATCCCAGTTTAGTCACTTTTTCAATCTTTTTTTTTTTTTTTTTTTTTTTTGAGACGGAGTCTCACTCTGTCGCCCAGGCTGGAGTGCAGTGGCTGGATCTCAGCTCACTGCAAGCTCCGCCTCCTGGGTTCACGCCATTCTCCGGCCTCAGCCTCCCGAGTAGCTGGGACTACAGGCACCCGCCACCTCACCCGGCTACTTTTTTTTTTTTTTGGATTTCTTAGTAGAGACAGGGTTTCACCGTGTTAGCCAGGATGGTCTCAATCTCCTGCCCTTGTGATCCACCCGTCTCAGCCTCCCAAAGTGCTGGGATTACAGGCTTGAGCCACCGTGCCCGGCCCACTTTTTCAATCTTTTGGAGTTGAAATTTTTAAATCTACATAAAAAGGTAAATCTATCTATATTCTCACAAGATAATTGTGAGGATTAAATAAGATACTTCCCTTCACTATATAAATAAATAAAATTATTTAAATACCTTTTGAACCTACCAATAAAACACACAGAAGACAACCACTTATGGAGTAAAAGTTTGAGAAAACGTGAATTTATTTTCCTGACCCTAAATATCATCCCCTCTCATTTATTCTGGACCATTGAAATTTTGCATTAGGAAATCCTTTACTTGTTTTAAAGAATGTTTCTTTTTTAGATTTTTATATCTAAAATCCCTAAGGGGAGAGTGAAACCTTAATGTAAGAACAGTGAGTCTGACTTTCACTAGCTATGCAATGATGGCTACAATAAACAACTTATTTTGCAAATTTGTGGGAATCAAATAAGGTACTGAATATAATCATGCCTAGCACTAAGAATGGGTCATGTTAAGAAAGTAATAAACATTCTGTTGATTATTCTGACAAATCCTGTCATGTTAAGTAGATTCCTAAAGCCTTAAAAATCCCTTTGAAAAAAAGCAGCTCAACAGAACTATAGACACGTAAAACATTACTATCAGATGGAGCTGTCAGACAAACTTTTATTGAGCTCCTGTCATCTGCCAAGTAGTATAATAGACGTAACAATCGAAAGCCAAGTAAAATAAAAGTAACTGTCTCCACAAAATTCCCTATCTAGATTAGAAAAAAAAAATGAAGGAAATAAGAAGTCATTAAATAATGTATTAAATGCAATAACACAGTTGTGTTCAGGGTGCTACGGAACTAACCAACACAACAATGCAAGATTTCTAGTCCAGCTCTATCCAAATATGTCAGCCACCAGTCATATGTGGATAGTGTGACTAAATAACTGAATTTTAAATTTTATTTAATTTTTATTAATTTAAACTTAAATGGTCACATAGGCTAGTAGTTACCATAATAAAGAATGCAAATTTAAACATTTCCATCACTATGGAAATCTCTGTTGGAAAGTGCTGCTCTCGACAAGGAGTCAGTAAATATTTTTTGTAAAAGAGCAGATAATAATTTTTTTTTTTTTTGAGATGGAGTCTCACTTTGTTGCCAGGCTAGAGTGATGCAATCTCAGCTCACTGCATCCTCTGCCTCCTGGGTTCAAGTAATTCTCCTGCCTCAGCATCCTGAGTAGCTGGGATTACAGGCGCACACCACCGTGCCCATCTGATTTTTGTATTTTTAGTAGAGAAAGCATTTTACCATGTTGGCCAGGATGGTCTTGATCTCTTGACCTTGTGATCTGCCTGCCTCAACCTCCCAAAGTGCTGGGATTACAGGCATGAGCCACCGCGCCCGGCCTGATAATAACTATTTTAGTCTTTATGAGCCATATGTGCTCTCTCAAAACAACTGCACCTTGCCACTGTAGTCCAAAAGTAGCCCAAGACAATGCATTGTACAAGTGAGTGTGGCTATGTTCCAATAAAACTTTACTTAGGAACACTAATATTTGATTTTTGTATAATTTTCCCATGTCACAATATTCTTTTTTTTTCCTTCTTTTTAATCATTTAAAAATGTAAAAATCATTCTGAACCATCAGGCCATTCAGAAAACAGGCCCTGATTTGTCCTGCAGGCCAATGACCACTGTTCTAGACACCCAAGAAACACCTCAGACAGGTTTTATTTAGTTGAAATTTGGAAAACTGGCACTCACCAGGCTTATAATGTTCTACAGTAAAGTAGAAAAGGAGGAAGAGAAGAAGGAGGAGGACAGGAAAAGAAAGAGGGTGAGGAAGAGGAAGAAATGCAGAAAGAAATAAGGATGAAAGAGGACAACACATTCAGAAAACACAAACAAAGCTGAGTATAGAACACATAAGGTTGACAGTGGCTGAAGATACATTTGGGAAGCAGGGTCTGCAACTTGTAAGCCAGTGTAATGTCCCTTCTTGTAGGTCTGTTTGAGTTCAGCTAAGTAGTCGAGCCCACAATACTAAAAGGCTGCACTTGGCATGAAATTAGTTAAAGGACTGCAGCATGCCAGCAAGCCAGTGTCAGGCATGTTTCCTCAACAGGAGTTCTCACTGCAATCCACAGCCCAATCCTCTTTATCCCCAACCCCAGCTAGCACTTGAATACTAAGGAATGAGATGGTGGATGTGGGAGCCACACTGATTTAGTAGCTCCACGCCCCAAATAGGAACCAATATATCTTATAACAGTCCTGTAGACACAGCTTTTAGGGATCCAAAGAGACATTCCCCAATGACACCATCATGACACTCAGGGAGTCAATCCTGTGGTTTCCCCCTGCAATGCTCCTTGAGCAGGTGCAGTGTGTCCATACGCAATTTTTGCTATTTGTAATATGGCCCAGTAACACAGCTGGACATTCCACTTTTATTGAGTCTTCAGGGGAAAAAGAACTAGAAGCACTTAATTCAAGATCAATTTCTCATGTAGAAAGGAAAAGAGTTGTTGACCCTTACAACTATGCTAAGGAACTTGGTCTTCATCTTATAGGCAACAGAAATCAATACAATCACAGTTGCATTTTAGGAAGATTACTATGATATCAACATGGAGGATGGAGGATGGAGGAAGTTGGGAGCAGGGAGTGGGTTAGATTCTGAGAAAATGAAAAGAAGTTGTTGCAATAAGCAGGAGACCATAATGGCCTGAACTAAGGCAAAAATCAGGGAGAGAAAATTGAAAGGATTTGATGACTAATTCGATATGGGAGGTGAAAAAAGAGGACTGTATCAGAGGTAGTTCCCACATTTCTGGCTTAATGACTAAGACTTGAGTGGTGTCAGTCATTGAAATAGAAAACATAAGGAAAGAAAAGCTGTTAAAAGTTGTATTAACCTTACAAGAAAAAGTAAATAGCCATTCAGCACCACTTACAAAAGAAAAACACAAAACAATCTTGATTTATGTTCTCTTATGTGATATCTTGACCCAGAAAAAAATGCATAGTTTTCAGTCTTAGAGCCATCTAAATACAGAGAGTCGTGTTGCCAAATGCACCCACCTATGTTAGAACACTTTATGTTAGAACTAAGAAAAAGTGATTTCTTTTATTCAACTGCTGACCAACAGAACAGATCACTATAAACCCAATTTATTTGATGTGGTAAGTTAGAGGCTCCCTCATTAACAAGCCGGCCAACAAAGGGACTGATGTTGAAGGGAGGATCATTCTGGTGCTTAATTCATGTGCTTGTTCACATATCAAATCTTGGTATTGTTTCTTTTGAATGACACATATAATTTGCCCTTGAAAGGGTCGTTACAGCCTGGTCATACCCTTAAAGAGGTATGGGAAAGTATGATTACAAAAAACAGATGGTATTCTCCTTTTAGAACTCCTTAGATTAGTAATTTTCAACAATTTTCTGATTGTAGAATATATACGACATGATCATATTTGGAAAAAAAAAAAAAGACTAGAGTTAGTGAAGAAAGCCACTATAAGCCCTGTCTGGCAACCCTAAAACCCACTGGTTTAGGAACTCTGTGTTAGGTTACACCTGTAATGTTTACTTTCTAGCATTTCCCTACTTCCCATTGCATTAGTGATCTAAAGCCAACCACAGAGTCTGTTTGAAGGAAGATTCCTCAAGGCCTGATGAGCCTGGACTTTGGGAAACATTTCTAGACAATCATCAAATCCATACCTTTTCTGTTACTGCTACACCTGTAATACATTGCAATGCCCTGAGTATCAGAAAGGTGGAAGAGTGAAGTTCCATTCCAAAAATGAAGCCTTGTTATTAATTAACTATCCACAGAGTGTACTTGAAATGGGTTCTCTACACTATTCAAAATGACCCACCAAAACCTTAACAATCCAAGGAAAAATTTCATCTCACTTCTCAGAATCACCCCAAAAAAGGCACCCTTACCATGCACTTAATGTCAGAATAGAAGAAAGGTACAGCCCAAAACATCTCCCCAGGTTTTGTTGATAGCTAACACATTACAATATTTAGGTCTAGATGGATGCAGAGAGCTATCTTTCACTACAGGTTTATGGCACATTGAGATTCATAAGTCGCCCTATTCAGCTCAACCTACCTGCTTCTTAGACACCCATCAGGCCTTCATTTTGAACTGCAAATATTTTCCAATTTTCTCTTACCCACATTCTTTGTTAAGAGAAGGATTTTATGTCCTGTAAGCAGTTGCCCTCAGCTTCCTTTTTCCCCCGTCAATGAAAATAATCTGTCTCTATCAGTTACTTTTTTTATTACTTTTGGCTATTGGTGCAACATCCTTAAAAACACAGAGAATGAGAGTAAAAAGGGCAGAAAAAATCATTGGAGGGACTCAGAGAGACTAGTTTCAATGAACAATATTTGTTTAAATCTGGAAAAGAATGGGAATCAAGACAAAAATCTACACTTGGGGTTTCTGGCACATGTCATTCCAGAGAGTTGTCAGCAGGGCATGCAAATCAACACAGTCATGGTCCCTTCTCACAAATCTCAAGGTTTCCTGGAGCTTTAATCTTCTGCTTTGGTGTTTCCATTCATACCTTACAGTAGAGGATTTCTGTGCATGTTAACAAATCTCACCGCTGAGCAGCAAACATTCATTAGATGGTTGTCTTTGCAACCACTGGTCAAACAAAGAGCACCTTCACTGCAGATGGCCATCTATAGACTAACAGCAAATGAATGGGTACTGTAAGAACACTTCTGTGCAATTCTGCCAAAAACATGTAAAAGTTGAGCATTACAAGACAAATACTCAACCCAACTTCATGAACTCCCTTTTCTTTAATTGAAGCAAATTGGGCTATTATATTAACCACATTTCTACTTCCTGGAAGCTTGATGCTTTAACATCTGCCCTATACTTGTATGCTGGCCATAACTTGTTCTAGACAACACAATAATATATGTGACTTGCTTTGCCTTGGTCTTTTGCCTCCCTCATCGTGCTTTTTTCCTCAGAAGGAGTTCACCTCCCAGGGGAGCACTTTGCAAACAAACCAATCAAACTAGAATCCACATCCCAACCACTTTTCTTACTGAACTTACTTTCTTATTGAACTCTCACACTCCAGGCGATTATATACACACCAGAGCCAGATACTATACAACTAGGGACAGTCTCTATGCCTCAGAGTCTGCTGAAATTATTCGAACTAGCCAATCTGAAGCCTGTTCACCCTGACTCACTCATTCCTTCCTGCAGAAGTACAACAAAAGCTCTTGCCTACTGTTTGCCCCTCTCCCTCTGCCTCATGTCCAACTCCAGTGCTAGCCTGCATGGTGCCCCATGGTGTGACATGCCCTTTCTTTTGAGAACTATGAGTAATAAACTATCCTTTTGAGAGCAGTTATCTCCTGGTCTTTTGAACTTACTATACCTCAAATTTTCCATTATACACTATATTTTAGAACACCTGCTGACTTTCACTGTAATATAGAACTGGGGAGAAAGAAACCACAGTGATTAGAAGGAGGAATGTACTAAAGTCAACTAAAGTTAAAGTTAATTCCTAGTAATTCTCATTTAGGAAGAAAAACTGTGAAAGAGCTACCATCTCCCAAGGGGCCCCATGTCGTGATGCCTCATCTCTTCCTGCAGAAGGACGGAATAAGGTGCCAAGAGTCAAAGCACTCAAGTCCATAAGCCCAGTCTGGCTCCATTTCTTTCCTAAAGTATTAGACTCCTTGATCAAACCACAAATAAAATATTGATTTCAAACCCATGGGGTGTGTGAGAATTAAAGAAGTAATTGATGTGAAGTGTCTGTTCCAGTGCTTGGCACACTGTAGTTGCTCAATAAATGGTAAATATTATTACTGGTACTACTACTAATACCTCATTATTCTTTTTCATTTTTTGTTTAATGTCTCACTTGATGCTAAAATGGTAGTTAAGAACCAACCAGGCCCAAAATTTCTGAATTGCTTCAAAAGAGTTAAAAACCAATGATTTATTTGTTAATAGAAAAAAAAAAAAAAAACAACATTTGTTATTTTATCACTCACAAGTATTCTGATTTATTTTCACAATCAGCAGCCAGCTTGTCATGTTCCAGACAATATAACTTATAAATTAGTCATACTGAGAGGAAGAGAAATCATAAGCGTCTGTGCCAAGGCAAGAAACCATCAAGCATTCAGTAATAAAAAGGCATAAACATAACTATAAAATAGAACATTTAAACATCAATAAACCTCAATCAATAATATCACAGAATCTAGGCTCTAGCAGTGCGTAGTGTTGGTGAATTGTGTGATAGTTGTTTCCATGATTGGGTACAGGGTTCCCAGATAGTTAGTCAAACATTATTCTGAGTGTGCCTCTGAGGGTGTTTTACGATGAGATTAACATTTAAATTGGTGAATTTAGTAAATCAGATCACCCTCCCCAGTGTGGATAGACCTCATCCAATCAGGTGAGGGCTGGAATAGAACAAAAAGTCTGATCCTTCCCTCTCTTATTCCTCCTGCCTGAATGCCTTTCAACTGGGACATCATCTTTTTCCTGCCTTCAGACCGGAACTGAAATGTCAAGGCTTTCTGGGTCTCAAGTCTGCCAACTTTAGGGCTGAAACTACACCATTGTCTCTCCTGTGTCTCCAGCTTGACAACTCACACTGCAGAACTTGAAACTCGTCAGCCTTCACAATTGCATGAGCCAATTCCTTGTAGTAAATATCTTCCTATATATTTGGGAACTTCAAAACATTTGTGGGAATATGGAATTAAAAGATAAAAATAAAAAATATAAACTTTATTTTACAACCAAGCTCAGTCAAGTTCAGGACATGTTTGATATTGTATCAGCCATTTAGTCCATCGCTGAAGAACTGTGGGTCCTGGGAATTCAACCATGTCAATTTACTTATTTTTTTTACATTGCTAACTGAAGAAAAATTGGCACATTTCAAAGATTTTTTAAGATTAGGAACCAAAAAGAGGTCAGAAGGAGCCCAATCAGGACTGTCAGTGGATGCTGAATGACTTCCTATTGCAGCTCACAAAATTGCCCTTGTTTGATGAGAAAAATGAACAGGAGCATTATTGTGGTGGAGAAGGACTCTCTGGTGAAGTTTCTCTGGTTTCTTTTTTGCTTAAGTTTTGGCTAACTTTCTTTAAAAAAAAAAAAGAAAAAAATCTCATAACAAGCAGATGTTATCATTCTTTGGTCCTCCAGAAAGTCAACAAGCAAAATTCCTTGGGCATCCCAGAAAACTGTTGCCATGACCTTTGGTCTTAAACAGTCCACTCCTTGGTAGCTGTTGCTTTGATTGTGCTTTGTCTTCAGGATCGTACTGACAAAGCCATGTTTCATCTCCTGTTAACAATTATTTGAAGAAATGCATCAGGATCTTGATCTCACTTGTTTAAAACTTGCATTGAAAGCTCTGTTCTTGTCTATAGCTAGTCTGGAAGAACAGTTTTGACATCTGAATGGAAAGTTTGCCCAACTTTAAATTTTCAGTCAGAATTATTTAAGCTGAACCAATTGAGATGTCTATGGTGTTGGGTATTTTTTGTACTGTTAGTCATTGGTCCTCATCAATTAGGGCACAAGCAAGACAAATTTTTTCCTCACAAATTGATGTGGATGGTCTTCTGCTGCAGACTGTATCTTCAACACTGTCTTGTCCCTTCCTAAAATGAGTTATCCATTTGAAAACTACTGGTTTCTTTGGTGCATTGTCCCCATAAACTTGTCATAAATCATTCATTTCACCATTCATCTACTCAAGCCTTACCATAAATTTGGTGTTCGTTCTTGCTTCAATTTTTACAGAATTCATGTTGCTCTGATAGGGGCTCTTTTCAACCAGATACCTTATCCTTCTTAGTGTCCCAAACTAGGTCCTGTTCAGATATGTTATAACAAGTTAGTATAAGTTTATTGAGGTGCAAAAACAATTGAAATGCATGAGTAGTTTATTCATAGCATGCATTTTCAGTGAACTTTTTGAAGACTCTCTCCTATATACACCTTCTTGATTGTTTCTCTAGAAAGCCCTAACATGCATGTCCAAGAACCTGTAATAATAATAAGGTGAAATAATTGCAGTGTTTACTGTGTGCCAAGCACTGCTCTAGGCCCTTTATAGATATTTCTCCATTCCTTATCACATTTCCCATTTGCACCAAGAATACTGCGAGGCCAGTGGGCTGCACTTTTTTTTTCTACATAGGAAATGGGTTAAAAAGCAACCCACTGAGGAAGTATCATTGATATTTACAGTAGAGAAAACAGAGGCATAGAGAGATGGAATAATTTGTATCAGATTATATAATCAGGATTTGAATCTACACACTGTGGCTCCAGAATCTCTGCTCCTTTCCAAAATGGTGCTCTGCCTCTTATTTTGAGGAACAAAATATCTAGGGTGACACAGACCATCACCAGAAACCTAGTTATACTGTGGACAGCTCTGTGTGACCTCAGCCCTGTATTCTCATCCTTTAGAAAATGACTTGTAGGAATTTTATATGAATTAAATATTCAACTCATAATATGTAAAGTGCCTACTATATTTTCCTAACACATCTGATATTCAGTGGTTGCTACTTTCTTTCCCCATTGTGAATGAAATTTTCTTGATTCTATTACCATAAACCTAGACTATATTAACCTACCAGTATTCTGCTCACTGGAAAGTGATAAGCTGCTGTGTTCTTTCATTTTTTGCTCTTTTGATGATTTATCTTTCACACACTTTCAAAATTAGCAGTAAACATAAAATCAACTCAGTTTTAATATCCACATTTCCATCAAGTTACACCATGCTTGCCCATTTGTAAACATATTTGCATAATTTCATTATGATAAACTGAAATATGACTTCCATTATGACATTAAAGTAATATACCTTCTCTAAGGGCTCTAACTCTAGTTTCACAAATGTGACAGATTATTTTCTTATCCTATTCATGCTTTATGTGGGGAATTAACTTGCAGTTGAATTATATACAATTTGCATTGTTCTTTATTATTCCTTATAAGACATAAACTACAAGAGCTCATAATTTTTATAAATTTAAATTGATATCAGTAACAGTAATGTTTTGTACACTTTGCATTTCTTTACATAAAACTGACTGTATTAGCACCTTTAGTACATTTTTATCTAAAGAATAGTCAAGGACACATCCATAGGCTTGATTCTCTACAGCTGAGAAAATGCCAATGTTTTTCCTTGCCTATTCTTGTTTGGCTTCAATTTGAATCTGGATATATACAGAAATACAATTCTTTCTTTCTTAACAGCTTTATTAAGATATAATTGCCATACAATAAACTGTACGTTTTAACTCTATAATGTTTTGACATATGTATACATCCATGAAATAATCATTATAATCATCACAATCAAGAGAGTGGATATTCCATCACCCCAGAAGTTTTCTTGTGCCCTTTTGTAAGTCTATCCCTTTCTCCTCTATTTTGGTGCCTTGCCATGCCCAAGGTTACCTTACAGACAACGTAACCTCCTACTATTTATGCCCTTGCATAATCTCCTTCCTGTAAGCGTTGGCTGACCTTGTGACTTCCTGTTTACCAAAATAATATGGCAAAAGGGATGTTCATATTTGTCTGGTTCTGCTGCTTGACTCGATCTGCTATCACGTTAGTCACATTAGTTTGCCTAACGTGGCCCTTTTTTGCTACAAACAACAATAACAAAAATGGTGCTTGTTCTTAACAATCTAACCTCCATCTACCTCTTCAAGTCTATCTCCCATTAAACCCATGCCAAAGCCTCTTATCCAAACAAAACAAACTACTCATCTCCAAACAGGTCACAATTCCAAGGATTTTTTAAATAACTAAGCAAGGTATCTTCCTACTTATATAAACCATGCCACCATTCAAATTATATTTCTACCTTGACACCTAACCATGAGTCTTCAACAAGGATGACTTACTCTGAATCTATGAAGCTTATCAGTAGTGTTTTCTATGTGTACTTCACATAATCAAGTACAGTGATTAGTTCATAAATTCTATGAAAGCAATAAATGAAAGCAGTGATGACATCTACTTCTGCTCATTATTGTATCATAAGAACCTAAAGTAGGGCCTAACAAATAATAAGTGATCCATAAATACTTACCTCCAAAAGTAACCTCTTTGTATTTCTAAAACTTAATGCTATATGGAGATCAAGTAAGATAACTTATATATGATGATGATGATTAACAATAAAGAAAAATTAGAAGAAAGGAAAATACGTAGCAAAAGAAATGAGATTGGTGGAAAATACAGTGACTGCTTTTTTTTCTGAAAACTTAATGTACATTTTTTTACCTAGTGATCATTGTAATAATTTTATATTGAATTAAACCATGTTTCATGCTAGATAACTTACAGTTGAACAAAATATTTAAACTCTCTTCTGTTTACATTTATCTCTTCATACCCAAGAACCATGGGACCCACACCATTTAACAAAACAACTACTTTAGAAAGCTTACTGATCTGAAATCCACAGCTTGTACTTCCCATCAGTTCAGATCAACAACCATCTATTGAGTGCTAACTATAGGAGAGTCATGCTTAGGTCTAGGGATAGAAGATGAATAAGAATGGTCCATATTCTTGAGGAATAATTTTTGTACTGTGGACTTATTAATAAAAACTTAAATAGATTATTCCAATGCAATATATTAAATAACAATGAGATAGAAGGCACAACTTCAAGGGCTTGGCACCAAATAGTAAGCACAAGGCTGTATGATAGGTTTGCTCTCCAGTTCTTGTGAGAAATATTTTCACATCATCTTGGTATTAAAAATATTCCACCCTACCAATATAAGCCCCCCCAAAAAATGTATAAACTTCAGGATAATGGATTTTGGGAACAAATTCAGAAAGGAAAAAATTCACATAATTCTTCTTTTGTTACTGTTGTCATAGGAGGGACTCTCAACCCAAGTGCTGTTCCATGATCTTGCTACTTGGCTTGAGCCTATTACGTCATGTTAACTGAATTCTAAGAGAGAGCATCTCAAGGACAAACACACCAAGAGACAGGTAGAAGCTGAAATGTCTCTTGCGACCTTGCCTTTGTAGTCATGCAGCATTATGTTTGCCCCATTCTACTGGCAAAAATGGAATTCTAGGGTAAGTCAGGCTCAAAGACAGGGGGACACACAATACTGTAAATACTAGGAAATAGGATTCATTGAGGAGGGTATCACTGGAGGTTATTTACTATCCAAGAACTTTTTGATCATAGAAAAGCATTTACTCAGTTGACAGTCCCAGCTGGAAGATCAGCATCAACTGTCAATCACATGAGTAAACTACCAGGAATCTCTATCCTGGTTGGGGGATGGATGGAGAATGGGAAGATATTAGAAAAAAGTAGGAAGTTTCAGTTAGATAGGATGAATAAGTTATGGACATCTATTGTACAGCATGGTGATTATTGTTAATAATAATGTACTGTACACTTGAAAATTGTTGAGAAAGTAGATCTTAAATATTCTCACTAAAAAGCAATAAGTATATGAAGTGATGGATATGCTAACTAGCTAGATTTAATCATTTTACAATGCATACATAAATCAAAACATCATGTTTTACATCATAAGTATATATAATTTTTACTGGTCAGTTATGCCTTAATAAAGCAGGAAAAAATAAAAAGCAATTCCCTCCAATAACTATCCTTCACAATCAGAATACAAAAGATCATATCAACATGCACATTAAAAAATAGAAAACACATTAAAATATTAAGAGGATACAGCTGTTCTTCTTTAAAGAAAAAAAAAAAAAACCCAGCCCAGTTAAGTTTTCAGTAGGCACTGGTCCTAGTCATCATCTAATTAGAACCATATAAAAAACCCAAATAAGAATTGTCTAGGTAAGCCCAGTTGCCACAAAACATGAGAAATAATTGTTGTCTTAAGGCGATAAGTTTCCTAGCACTTTGTGTTATACAAAAACAGACAGCAGAAACATCTTGCATTTTCCAGATGTAAGAATGTGTACTATAATGTTTAAAGTAACAACTAAAGGAAGAGGAGAATGACTATATAAACAAAAAGCCAATAGGTAGGAAAAACATTAAATAATAAAAATAATCAATCCATTCAACTTTAATGTCTAAGTATAATGTACTATTTTATAACAGGCCAATGCTCATGAAACAATAACTAGAAAAAAAAAAAGATAAGTAAATTACCCAAATCATACTTTTAAAGATACTAGAAATCTATGGAAACAAAAAGAGTTATTTGAAATAAAATTCTAAGGAGAATTCTAAGAAGTATGTAAGAGTGGAAACTTTCTGAGAGAAGCTAATCTAATAATATCCAGGGGTTTTACGGTTTTTGGGTTTTGTTTTGTTTTGTTTTCATGGAACATGAGCTAATTTCTGTTGTAGACTAATGATTTGGGTTGTGTAAGCTTCAGGCTTGCCTAAGCACAAAGCTCCTAATGAGAGAACTGTAAGCCAGAAAGACTTGTACTAATCACAGAGGAAGTAGTGTGGCAAATTAAAAACTTGAAGAAATGGAAACAATAGTTGATGTGTTTATAAGATATTTTCTGCATTTTGATTTTGTAAAGAAGTAAGATGATATAGGTCAAATCCTTTTATAGGCAGACTGAAATTCCATTTGTCAATGCTAAGAAATAAAAACTTGTTTCAAGCACGCTGTCAAATTTATCTTCAAAATATTTGCCACATTTTGAAGATAGGCAGGGTGTTAGCCTAGAGATTTGGGCTCTGAAGTAAAGAACTGTAACTTCTGTAGTATTTTACATCTGAGAAAAATAAGACGATCCAAGCTCTACACATAAGGTCTGGGAAAGCCACATCCTCAAAGCAAAGGTGAACCAGAGGTTGACTGTCTGCTGCTAAAATTCAAACTCAGCTCCTACCCAGCTCAATTTTGAATTGGACTGCAGTAACAAGATTCTCATCGCATTTGATTAATAGAGGAAAGAAGAAAGAACTCTCTCTGGTGGAAGTTTACAACATAGGAACCTCTTTAATTCTTTATATGTCCAACATATATAAATGTTCAACATGTAATAAAAAACTGTTATAATTGGAAAGAAGTCAGAAAATGTTACCTATTAAAAAAGAGAAATGGCAGACAATAAAAACAGACATACAGATAATCCAAGTGTAAGTTTAGCAGACAATGGTATTTTAAAACATCTGCAATATGTTCCAGAAATAAATGAAAATATGGATCAAATAAGTGAAAGGATAGAATTTAATGGAAAATTGGAATCTATGAAAAGGTTCAAATGGACATTCTAGAACTGAAAAAAGAAAAATAGAATGTACAAAATAAATAATACTATTGATAAGTTTAATAACAGATTGAATACAGCAGAACACAAGAGTAGTAGATTGAAAAGTCAGTAAATAAAAATTCTAAGTTAAGCACTGCATAATAAAAAATAGTGGGGTTGAGGGGACAGAACAGGGAATAGCAGGTAAATGTAAAATGTTCAAAATATCTATCACATTTATAACTGATATCCCTAAATGAGAGAAAAGAATGGGGCAGAAACAATTTGAAGAGATAATGGATGAGACAATTTCAAAACTAATATGAGGCATTAATGCACAGTTTCCAAGAAGCTCCATGAACCCAAAGCAGGATAAACCAAAGCTAAAGAATAAAGCTTCAAAGTAGACAAAGTGGGAAAACACTGCCTTCAAAGAAACAATATTAAAAATGACAGCACACTTCTTAAGAAAAATAATGTAAACAAGAAGGAAATTAAAAGGCATCTCCAAAGGGCTGACAAAATGACTGCTAACCTAGAATTCTATATCCAGTGAAAATAACATTCAAAAATGAAAGTCAGCATGAACAAACGTGTAGACAATAACTGAGTTCACTTACTTCTCAGTCATAAATGAAAGAAAAGCTGAGAATTCTTCAAGCAAAATAAAAATTATTTTAGAAGGAAATATAAAAATACAAAAGGAAGTGAAGATCACCAGTAAGAATATATATAAATAAATATTGGAGGCATATAAATATACACAAGTGAATGTGAATACTATATAAATAACATGTGAATAATGGTATGAGTAGGCATAACAGGGTATTGCCTATAGATAGCAATAATTGTAATATTTTGTGGTAGAAAGTAAGTAAAAAGATTTTAGAGATTTGAAGTTTCTTCCAGTACTGGGGAAATACGAAAATTAATAATTTGCATTAGTCTATAATAAGGAGGTAACATATATTGTAAAGTTTCTATAGTAACCAATAAAAGATAGTAAAAATAAAAAATATTTAATTAATATTAGAATAGTAAAAAGGTAATATAATAATAGAAAAGGAAAAAAGTAAAGATAAAAAAATTTAAAATATGCATAAAATAGAAAATAGTAATAGTATGATCATTTTAAGCCCAACTATTTCAAAGTTGCATTAAATATAAATGAATTAAATACCCTAAGGAAAAGAGTAATATTGTCAAACTGGATTTAAAAATAACAACTACAGTTTAATGTTGTATATAAGAGACTAACTTTGAATAACAACAAATACGAGAAATGGTGCTTAGCATAATTCTTACCATCACTAGTCACTGGGAACACTGAAATTAAAACTACAATGAAATACAAAGACACCTACCCAAATGGCTAAATTTTAAAATGCTGACAGCACTAAATGTTGTTGATTAGGTGGAAAGATGGGAACTGTCATACAATGCTAGGAAAAGTACAAATTGGTAAGGACAAGATGAGCAACTATTTGGCATTGTCCACTAAAGTTAAGTATATGCTCTTCTTATGATTCAGCAAATCCACTTCTAGGTATATATCCAACAAAACTGTCTGTGTATGTGCACCAGAAGACATGTATGAGAATGTTCATAACAGAATAATTCAGGATAGCAGAAACTAAAAATAACCCAAATGTCCAAAAAAGTAGATTAAATTATCTTACACTTGTATAATTAAATATATAAAATAAATTTACTACAGCTAGTCACAAAAATGTGATTGAATATCATAAACATAATATTAATCAGCAGAAATGAGACCCAAATAATATCTTTAAAAGATTCCAATTATATAACTATACCAAAGCTAATAATGGTGAAACTTAAACTATATGCTAGAGGTCAAGGTCAAGATTGTGGTTATTTGCGGGGGAGAATGTAGAAAGACTGGGAAAGGACATTAAAGGGTCTTCTCTAGTACTGACAATGTTCACATTTTTTTTACCTAAATAGCAGTTACATACTTTGGGGTAATTCATTAAGCTAAGTGATTATAATTTGTTCTTTTTTTAAAGATGAGTATGTCAATAGAGAAATTTCAAAATTTATAGAAATGGATCTGTTATTGTGAGATAACGCTGCTGGGCTTAATACATGAGCTGAAGTATTAAGCAAAGATTTATGAAATAATTCTTCCAGCGGACATCTTTTTGGCAGACATAGAAATGCAACAAGACAATGTGGGCTGAAAACACAGAGCACGAAAGAGGGACAGTTCCAAGGGACAATAGGCAGCACCAGAAGATGCTTGTTATTATAAAAGGAGCAAATCTATGAAATTTTCTCTATATCAAACCACAACATAGTAATATGAAAATAAATGTAGGCTTTTAACTTATCACTTAAGAAAAATGGTTTTTCTAGGTTGTCTTTCCATCTAAAAAACTGACATGACTAATCCAGGTGATACTAATAGTTGCTAACTAGTGTACAATCACAAAATTTGGAGATGAAAATTATCTGTTTATCTGATCTATGCTAAAAGATATCACATTTAGAAAGTCATATAATTTTGATAATGTCAGTATTTAATTTTTAAGTAGTTATTTAAACAACCATGTAGGGATTTGGCTTAATGAATGCTGAAGAGACAGAAGAGAGAGAGAAATCCATAGTTGTTCAGTTGAAGCTCTGCATAATTTCTTAATGGAAGTCCTGATTGCACAAATCGGACTACAGAACTTCGGGTCTCTAGGTTTCTAACCCAGATATGTCAGGCAAACTTCTTTCATTTGCCAAAATAGCAATAATAACAACACTTAATATTCCTGGCACTGTGTTGCAGTAGGGATACAAAACTGAAATATGCTGCAACATAACTTTATAAAGTATGCCATTAGAAAATGGAGCTATAATCACTGTATTACTCTCAGGAAAAATAAACTTGTGATATTCTAGGAAATATATGCAAAGCCGAACTATGATTAAAATTCACCATTTTACTATTATAATGTTACTAGTATTTATTATTATATTTACTATTATTATAAATTTATTTTATATTATTTATATACATTTGCTTTATATTATGTATATCTAAATAATATAATTATGTATTATTACATAATATGTAATATTTGTTTATAATTCATATATTTATTATAAATTTATTTCCTATGACTATAACATTTACAATTATTATAAAGTTCACTATTACTTACTCAATTCCTAATTTGCATCCTACTTTCTGAAGAATTTCCATTTTTATCATTAAAACCTGGTTTATTACCAGCAAGAAGAATGTCTTTAATTGAATCCATTTACTCAAAGTACAAAAATACAAGGTTCTTGGATATTAAGTTCAAAAATGTGTTCAGATTCAATTTGTAGATTATTAAATCTTACTAAAGTCCATTAAAGGATACCGACATAAGGCAAGTTTTTATACTATTGTTTTAATCAATAGAGGCTTAATATCCAGAATCTTAAAAGAATTCCGGCAAATCAATTAGGAAAAGACACATGAGCCAATGAAATATAAATACACACACACAAAAATAGAGGCATTTCACGGAAGAGTAAATAAGAGGCCAGAGAAAGATTTTTGACGTAACTAGTAGTCCTGGAAATGTAAATGAAGACCAAATCAAGATATCATTTTATACTCACCAAAATGAGTAAAAGATAAGAAGTCTAGCAATATTGCTTTAGCAACAATGTGGAATCCTGGAGATCTTTATATATTGTTAGCAGGATGTAAATTACTGTAACTACATTAAAAATGTAGCACTTTATCAATTTCTTATACAATTGAAGATGGGCATGCTTTACCATTAATCAGTTCCACACCCAGGTACATGGCCCATAGATGCACATGTGCACAGGGATATCAGTATTACGAAAAAAGCAACATTGTTATATTACGAACAAAGCAACATTGTTAGTAATGTTAGCAAAAAATAACAGCAGACAATCCAAATGTCCAAAAACAGAAAAATGAAAAACTAGAGAATATTAAATTAAAAATATTTTATAGCATTGAAAATGATTGACTTAATGCCAGAAATGACTCTCTCAAGTATAATTTGACTTCTTTTCTTTTTTCTTTATTAAAAAATTTTATTTTAAGTTCTGGGATACATGTGCAGGATGTGCAGGTTTGTTACACAGGTAAACATGTGCCATGATGGTTTGCTGCACCTGTCAACCCATCACCTAGGTATTAAGCCCCACATGCATTAGCTATTTATCTTGATGCTCTCCCTCCCCCCACACCACCCTCCTGAGCAGACCCCAGTGTTTGTTCCCCTCCCTGGGTCCACGTGTTCTCATTGTTCAGCTCCTACTTATAAGTAAGAACATGTGGTGTTTGGTTTTCTGTTCCTGTGTTAGTTTGCTGAGAATGATGGTTTCCTGCTTCATTCATGTCCCTGTGAAGGAAGTGATCTCATTTCTTTTAATGGCTGCATAGTATTCCACGGTATATATATATGCCACATATTCTTTATCCAGTCTATCATTGATGGGCATTTGGGTTGATTCCACGTTTTTGCTATTGTGAATAATGCCGCAATGAACACACAAGTGCATGTATCTTTAAAATTGAATGATTGATATTCCTTTGGGTATATACCCAGTAATGGGATTGCTAGGTCAAGTAGTATTTCTGGTTCTAGATCTTTAAGGAATCACCACACTGTCTTCCACAATGGTTGAACTAATTTACATTCCCACCAACAGTGTAAAAGCATTCTTATTTCTCCGCAGTCTCGCCAACATATGTTGTTTCATGACTTTTTAATAATCATCATTCTGACTGATGTGAGATGATAGTTCATTGTGGTTTTGATTTGCATTTCTCTCATGGTCAGTGATGTTAAGCTTTTTTTCCTATGTTTATTGGCTGCATACGGGTTTTCTTTCGAGAAGTGTCTGTTCATGTCCTTCGCTCACCTTTTGATGGGGTTGTTTGCTTTTTCTTGCAAATTTAAGTTCCTTGTAGATTCTGGATATTATTAGACCTTTGTCAGATGGATAGATTGCAAAAATTGTCTTCCATTCTGACCTTTTTCTTTTAAAATGAATTTTAATAATAAGCAATAGAGGGGGCGGAGCAAGATGGCCAAATAGGAACAGCTCCAGTCTCCAGCTCCCAGCGTGAGCGACATAGAAGACAGGTGATTTCTGCATTATCAACTGAGGTACTGGGTTCATCTCACTGGGGAGTGCTGGACAATCGGTGCTGGTCAGCTGTTGCAGCCTGACCAGCAAGAGCTGAAGCAGGGGGAGGCATCTCCTCACCTGGGAAGCCCAACGGGGAAGGGAATCCCTTTTCCTGGCGAGGGGAACAGAGACACACAACACCTGGAAAATCTGGTAACTCCCACCCCAATACTGTGCTTTAAGCAAACAGGCACACCAGGAGATTATATCCCACACCTGGCCAGGAGGGTCCCACGCCCACGAGCCTTCCTCATTGCTAGCACAGCAGTCTGCAATCTAACCCCAAGGCAGCAGCGAGGCTGGGGGAGGGGCACCCACCATTGCTGAGGCTTAAGTAGGTAAACAAAGCCCTGGGAAGATCGAACTGGGTGGAGCTCACAGCAGCTCAAGGAGGCCTGCCAGTCTCTGTAGACTCCACCTCTGGGGACAGGGTACGGCTAAACAACAACAACAACAAAAGCAGCAAACACCTCTGCAGACGCAAGCAACTCTGTCTGACAGCTTTGAAGAGAGCAGTGGATCTCCCAACACGGAGGTTGAGATCTGAGAACGGACACACTACCTGCTCAAATGGGTCCCTGACCCCTGAGTAGCCTAAATGGGAGACATCCTCCACTAGGGGCAGACGGACACCCCACACCTCACACGGTGGAGTACACCCCTGAGAGGAAGCTTCCAAAGCAAGAATCACACAGGTACACTCGCTGTTCAGCAGTATTCTATCTTCTGCAGCCTCTGCTGCTGACACCCAGGCAAACAGGGTCTGGAGTGGACCTCAAGCAATCTCCAAGAGACCTACAGCTGAGGGTCCTGACTGTTAGAAGGAAAACTAACAAACAGAAGGGACACACACACCAAAACCCCATCAGTACGTCACCATCATCAAAGACCAGAGGCAGATAAAACCACAAAGAGGGGGAAAAAGCAGGGCAGAAAAGCTGGAAATGCAAAAAATAAGAGAGCATCTCCATCTCCAAAGGAACACAGCTCATCGCCAGCAACGGATAAAGCTGGACGGAGAATGACTTTGACGAGATGAGAGAAGAAGACTTCAGTCCATCAAACTTCTCAGAGCTAAAGGAGGAATTACATACCTAGCGCAAAGAAACTAAAAAGCTTGAAAAAAGAGTGGAAGAATTGATAACCAGAATAATTAATGCAGAGAAGGCCATAAACGAACGGACAGAGATGAAAACCATGACACGAGAAATACGTGACAAAAGCACAAGCTTCAGTAACCGACTCGATCAACTGGAAGAAAGAGTATCAGCGATTGAGGATCAAATGAATGAAATGAAGCGAGAAGAGAAAGCTAAAGAAAAAAGAAGAAAAAGAAATGAACACAGCCTGCAAGAAGTATGGGATTAAAAAGACCAAATCTACGTCTGATTGGGGTGCCTGAAAGTGAAGGGGAAAATGGAACCAAGTTGGAAAACACTCTTCAGGATATCATCCAGGAGAACTTCCCCAACCTAGTAGGGCAGGCCAACATTCAAATCCAGGAAATACAGAGAACGCCACAAAGATACTCCTCGGGAAGAGCAACTCCAAGACACATAATTGCCAGATTCATCAAAGTTGAAATGAAGGAAAAAATCTTAAGGGCAGCCAGAGAGAAAGGTCGGGTTACCCACAAAGGGAAGCCCACCAGACTAACAGCAGATCTCTCGGCAGAAATTCTACAAGCCAGAAGAGAGTGGCGGCCAATATTCAACATTCTTAAAGAAAAGAATTTTAAACCCAGTATTTCATATCCAGCCAAACTAAGCTTCATAAGTGAAGGAGAAATAAAATCCTTTACAGATAAGCAAAAGCTTAGAGATTTTGTCACCACTAGGCCTGCCTTACAAGAGACCCTGAAGGAAGCACTCAACATGGAAAGGAACAACCGGTACCAGCCATTGCAAAAACATGCCAAAATGTAAAGACCATCGAGGCTAGGAAGAAACTGCATCAACTAACGAGCAAAATAACCAGTTAATATCATAATGGCAGGATCAAGTTCACACATAACAATATTAACCTTAAATGTAAATGGACTAAATGCTCCAATTAAAAGACACAGACTGGCAAACTGGATAAAGAGTCAAGACCCATCAGTCTGCTGTATTCAGGAGACCCATCTCACACGCAGAGAAATACATAGGCTCAAAATAAAGGGATGGAGGAAGATTTACCAAGCAAATGGAGAACAAAAAAAAGCAGGGGTTGCAATCCTAGTCTCTGATAAAACAGACTTTAAACCATCAAAGATCAAAAGAGACAAAGAAGGCCATTACATAATGGTCAAGGGATCAATTCAACAGGAAGAGCTAACTATCCTAAATATATATGCACCCAATACAGGAGCACCCAGATTCATAAAGCAAGTCCTTAGAGACTTACAAAGAGACTTAGACTCCCATACAATAATAATGGGAGACTTCAACACTCCACTGTCAACATTAGACAGATCAACGAGACAGAAAGTTAACAAGGATGTCCAGGAATTGAACTCATCTCTGCAGCAAGCAGACCTAATAGACATCTATAGAACTCTCCACCCCAAATCAACAGAATATACATTCTTCTCAGCACCACATCGTACTTACTCCAAAATTGACCACATAATTGGAAGTAAAGCACTCCTCAGCAAATGTACAAGAACAGAAACTATAACAAACTGTCTCTCAGACCACAGTGCAATCAAACTAGAACTCAGGAATAAGAAACTCACTCAAAACCGCTCAACTACATGGAAACTGAACAACCTGCTCCTGAATGACTACTGGGTACATAACGAAATGAAGGCAGAAATAAAGATGTTCTTTGAAACCAATGAGAACAAAGATACAACATACCAGAATCTCTGGGACACATTTAAAGCAGTGTGTAGAGGGAAATTTATAGCACTAAATGCCCACAAGAGAAAGCAGGAAAGATCTAAAATTGACACTCTAACATCGCAATTAAAAGAACTAGAGAAGCAAGAGCAAACACATTCAAAAGCTAGCAGAAGGCAAGAAATAACTAAGATCAGAGCAGAACTGAAGGAGATAGAGACACAAAAAACTCTCCAAAAAATCAATGAATCCAGGAGTTGGTTTTTTGAAAAGATCAACAAAATTGATAGACCGCTAGCAAGACTAATAAAGCAGAAAAGAGAGAAGAATCAAAGAGACGCAATAAAAATTGATAAAGGGGATATCACCCCCAACCCCACAGAAATACCAACTACCATCAGAGAATACTATAAACACCTCTACGCAAATAAACTAGAAAATCTAGAAAAAATGGATAATTTCCTGGACACTTACACTTTCCCAAGACTAAACCAGGAAGAAGCTAAACCCCTGAATAGACCAATAGCAGGCTCTGAAATGGAGGCAATAATAGCCTACCAACCAAAAAAAGTCCAGGACCAGATGGATTCACAGCTGAATTCTACCAGAGGTACAAGGAGGACCTGGTACCATTCCTTCTGAAACTATTCCAATCAATAGAAAAAGAGAGAATCCTCCCTAACTCATTTGATGAGGCCAACATCATCCTGATACCAAAGCCTGGCAGAGACACAACAAAAAAAGAGAATTTTAGACCAATATCTCTGATGAACACTGATGCAGAAATCCTCAATAAAATACTGGAAAACCAAATCCAGCAGCACATCAAAAAGCTTATCCACCATGATCAAGTGGGCTTCATCCCTGGGATGCAAGGCTGGTTCAACATACACAAATCAATAAACGTAATCCAGCATATAAACAGAACCAAAGACAAAAACCACATGATTATCTCAATAGACGCAGAAAAGGCCCTTGACAAAATTCAACAGCCCTTCATGCTAAAAACTCTCAATAAATTCGGCATTGATGGAACATATCTCAAAATCATAAGAGCTATTTATGACAAACCCACAGCCAATATCATACTGAATGGGCAAAAACTGGAAGCATTCCCTTTGAAAACTGGCACAAGACAGGGATGCCCTCTCTCACCACTCCTATTCAACATAGTGTTGGAAGTTCTGGCTACGGCAGTCAGGCAAGAGAAAGAAATCAAGGGTATTCAGTTAGGAAAAGAAGAAGTCAAGTTGTCCCTCTTTGCAGATGACATGATTGTATATCTAGAAAACCCCATCGTCTCAGCCCAAAATCTCCTTAAGTTGAGAAGAAACTTCAGCAAAGTCTCAGGATACAAAATTAATGTGCAAAAATCACAAGCATTCTTATACATCAGTAACAGACAAACAGAGAGCCAAATCAGGAATGAACTTCCATTCACAATTGCTTCAAAGAGAATCAAATACCTAAGAATCCAACTTACAAGGGATGTAAAGGACCTCTTCAAGGAGAACTTCAAACCACTGCTCAGTGAAATAAAAGAGGACATAAACAAATGGAAGAACATACCATGCTCATGGATAGGAAGAATCAATATCGTGAAAATGGCCATACTGCCCAAGGTAATTTATAGATTCAATGCCATCCCCATCAAGCTACCAATGACTTTCTTCACAGAATTGGAAAAAACTGCTTTAAAGCTCATATGGAACCAAAAAAGAGCCCGCATCTCCAAGACAATCCTAAGTCAAAAGAACAAAGCTGGAGGCATCACGCTACCTGACTTCAAACTATACTACAAGGCTACAGTAACCAAAACAGCATGGTACTGGTACCAAAACAGAGATATAGACCAAAGGAACAGAACAGAGTCCTCAGAAATAATACCACACATCTACAGCTATCTGATCTTTGATAAACCTGAGAAAAACAAGAAATGGGGAAAGGATTCCCTATTTAATAAATGGTGCTGGGAAAATAGGCTAGCCATAAGCAGAAAGCTGAAACTGGATGCTTTCCTTACTCCTTATACGAAAATTAATTCAAGATGGATTGGAGACTTAAATGTTAGACCTAATACCATAAAAACCCTAGAAGAAAACCTAGGTAATACCATTCAGGACATAGGCATGGGCAAGGATTTCATGTCTAAAACACCAAAAGCAACAGCAACAATAGCCAAAACTGACAAATGGGATCTCATTAAACTAAAGAGCTTCTGCACAGCAAAAGAAACTACCATCAGAGTGAACAGGCAACCTACAGAATGGGAGAAAATTTTTGCAATCTACTCATCTGACAAAGGGCTAATATCCAGAATCTACAAAGAACTCAAACAAATTTACAAGAAAAAAACAAACAACCCCATCAAAAAGTAGGCAAAGGATATGAATAGACATTTCTCAAATGAGGACATTCATACAGCTAACAGACACATGAAAAAATGCTCATCACCACTGGCCATCAGAGAAATGCAAATCAAAACCACAATGAGATACCATCTCACACCAGTTAGAATGGCAATCATTAAAAAGTCAGGAAACAACAGGCGCTGGAGAGGATGTGGAGAAATAAGAACACTTTTACACTGTTGGTGGGATTGTAAACTAGTTCAACCATTATGGAAAACAGTATGGCGATTCCTCAAGGATCTAGAACTAGAAGTACCATATGACCCAGCCATCCCATTACTGGGTATATACCCAAAGGATTATATATCATGCTGCTATAAAGACACATGCACACGTATGTTTATTGCGGCACTATTCACAATAGCAAAGACTTGGAATCAACCCAAATGTCCATCAGTGACAGACTGGATTAAGAAAATGTGGCACATATACACCATGGAATACTATGCAGCCATAAAAAAAGGAGGAGTTTGTGTCCTTTGTAGGGACATGGATGCAGCTGGAAACCATCATTCTTAGCAAACTATCACAAGAACAGAAAACCAAACACTGCATGTTCTCACTCATAGGTGGGGACTGAACAATGAGATCACTTGGACTCGGGAAGGGGAACATCACACACTGGGGCCTATCACGGTTTGGGGGGTGGGGGAGGGATTGTATTGGGAGTTATACCTGATGTAAATGACGAGTTGATGGGTGCAGCACACCCACATGGCACAAGTATACATATGTAACAAACCTGCACGTTATGCACATGTACCCTAGAACTTAAAGTGTAATGAAAAAAAAAAATTTTTTTTAAAAAGAAAAAAAAAATGAATTTTAATAAAGCTCACAAACAAAACAAAATAAAATAAAATAATGTTTAAGGAACAGAACAACATGAACATCAGAATAGTAGTTACTGCTCAGAGCAAGGGTACAGGAGAAGGATATTTAGGATCTGCTCTGGCCATGTTCTACATCAGGGCTCAGCAAATTATAGCCATGGGTCACATCTGGCCTGATGCCTACAAAGTTTTATTGGAACACATTCATTTACATATTGTATATAGTGGCTTTCATGCTACAAAGGCAGACTTGAATGGTTGTAATAGAGATCCCATCTAGTCTATAAAACCCAAATATTTCCTATCTGGTCCTCCATAGAAAGTATTTACCAATCTCTATTCTAGTTCATAAATTCAATGATAGGCTCCTGGCTCATTATGCTTCATAACTTACATATATAACTTTGATATGTTACGTATATTCTTTTGTTTATGTTACATAATTATTTCAAAACAGTGTTCTTATAGAAATACATTTTTACATTAGATTACTTGGATTGGCAATTCTTTTTTTTTTTTTTGAGACAGAGTCACTCTGTCACCCAGGCTGGAGTGCAAGTGGCATGATCTCAGCTCAATGCAACCTCCACCTCCAAGTTTCAAGCGATTCTCCTGCCTCAGCCTGCTGAGTAGTTGAGATTGCAGGTGCCTGCCACCACACCCAGCTAATGTTGGTATTTTTACCAGAGACGGGGTTCCACCAAGTTGCCCAGGCTGGACTTAAACTCCTGACCTAAAGTGAACTGCCCACCTCAGCCCCCGAAAGTGATAACAAGCGTGAGCCACCGTGCCAGGGAATTGGCAAGTCTTTTTATCAATGTGGCTGGGGGGAAACTTCATCATGCCAGCACCCTATTCTAAAGTCATCACTTACTTTTCATTAGATCAATCATGCTAATTACCTGCTCCCAGTCATGGGGAGAATCAGCAAAATGAGCCAACATAAATAAGGAAGATGATAAGAATTACAATAACATCCCAACGCAAAAGGTAGTTGGTACATTGGTCTCCTGGGGCTACCATAACAAAATAGCTCAGACTGGATGGCTTTAAACAACAGAAATGTATTCTCTCACACTTCTGGAAGCCAAACATCTGAAATCAAGGTGTTGGAGTATGGGTTTCTTCTGGAAGCTCTGAAGAATCTGTTCCATGCCTCTCCTAGCTTCCAGTGGTTGCTGGCAATCCTTGATGTTCCTTGGCTTGTAGACACATCACTGTGATCCCTGCATCTGCCTCACGTGGTTTTTCTCTGTGTGTATCTCTGAGTCTTCACATGACCTTCTTACAAGGATTCTAGTCATTGGGTTTAGAGCCCACCCTAATTCAGTATGACCTCATTTTAACTAATTACTTCTATGAAGATTCTGCTTCCAAATAAATTCACATACTGAAGTTTTAGGCTAACATAAATTTTGGGGATAAACTATTCAACCCAGTACCCCTATTATCCCCAGATGAACAGACTGCACTTCTGTGCTAGGGTATAGAAAATTGTTCAACTCCTTATCACAGTCCTGGCAAGTATATTGTTCAGGGGTCTTTCAGGAAGACAGAAACTACTCTAAACATTTAAAATAGAAGGAATTTAGTAAAAATAATTGGTTACAGTGGTGTTTGAAGAAGTCAAGCACGGGACATTGAATCAACCTGGACATTAGCACAGAGGGAAGCCACTCTCACTCCTTGACTGGAGAGAGCATGGAAGCGATGTTCTCAGCATCCAGGGATCAGGATCACACAACAGCAGCTAAAGCAGCAATGAGCCTGTCAGGTGGAAATTGCAGCCAGTGAGGATATGGAGCAGCTGATTGAGATAAAACAGGGGGGTGGGAATAGGGAGGAGAGCAGGCTGGGGATAATCTGCCCTATTCTTCCACAGCCCTTTAAATTCCCACCCAGCCTCCCATTCACCACGCCCAACTGGAAGCCAACATCTCCTGGATAAAGCAGCCTACAGGTGTTCACCTTACTGTCAAACAAAAGCCAAGCAAGGAAAGGCTACAGTGGGTCAGAGGGCAAACAGGCCATGACTAGCCCAGCAAACATAAACAAAGGTTAAAAAAATTCCCAGACACTTATAATTTGAATGAAAGATTAAAATCAAACGTTTTAAGAGGTATGCTGGGCCTCAAATGCGTCTACTCTGTTCAGCTTCTCACTGACAGGAAATTTCACTTCATTAGCAATCCCAGCTTCTCAGGAGGCTGAGGCAGAAGAATCACTTGAACCCAGGAGGCGGAGGCTGCAGTGAGCCCAGATCGTGCCACTGCACTCCAGCCTGGTGACAGAGCGAGACTCCGTCTGAATGAATGAATGAATGAATGAATGAATGAATGGAAAATTCTTTGAAGAGCACAGTACATTTTTTTAAATGTTGACTACCATGTACAACTTAATATGTTAAGTATGGTAAACCTAAGATTCCAAATACCTGTTTGCTCATTTGACCTCTGGGCTTGTTTTGAGCTTATAGAAAAGCATTCTCTGTATAAATGGCCACGTTAATAAAGCAAGAATAATATATATCTACTTTTCCTTTTTTCCTTCTTCTCCATTAGAATTAACGAAAGGAAAAAGCATGAAAACATACAAACATACTCCTCCTTGAGAATAATCCACTTACACATTCTGACTCAAATTTTCTAAACAATTTTAAAGTTTTTCAAAACACTTTTAATTTCTTACAGAACTGCAAAAAGACTGTGTTCACCATGCATAGATTTGATAAATAGTATGGAAATGTTATCAACATTGATATTTTGTGAATTGTCAATAATCTGAGTGCAATTCATCACATCTATTAAGAAAAAGCTTAAAAAAAAGAAAAAGAAAAAGCATTGATGAAATGGATTGGTTCCAAAGCTATTAAAACCCTCCACTTTTTGGACAGATACCAATTCTTTGCTTCATGTCATTTTAAATAAATAACATAATAATAAAATAAATATTCACTGATATTTGAATTGCTTTGATGCGAGCGCATTCCTGGAATGATGGCAGCACAAACTATTAGGATTCTGATGATTTTGTGGGACTTGAGTGATGACAATATCACATGTAGAAAACTGAAGATGGCCAAGACATGCACTTTGCTGGAGAATCTGCAATCTAAAACATAATTAACAACATCCCTGGCAGATGGCACACAGTTGTCCAATCGTCTTTGGAAAATAGCAAGAGATCTATTTAAAGCTGCCCTTTAGATCTTTTTTTGTTTTTTGAGAAAGAGTCTCGCTCTGTTACCTAGGCTGAAGTGCAATGGCACAATCTCAGTTCACTGCAACCTCCACCTCCTGGGTCAAGCGATATCCTGCCTCAGACTCCTGAGCAGCTGGGACTATAGGCATGTGCCACCACGCCCAGCTAATATTTCTATTTTTAGTAAAGATGGAGTTTCACCATGTTGGCCAGGCTGGTCTCAAACTCCTGACCTCAGGTAATCCGCACGCCTCGTCCTCCCAAAGTGCTGGGATTACAGACATGAGCCACGGTGCCCGGCTAGCTGCCCTTTATAACTTAAAAGACTTGATAAACAGTAAGAATTCACAGGTTTGTGGTTCTTTACTACCTAAGCTTTTGCTGGTCATTTGTCTCCATCTCAGTAAAAGCACAAATAAATGGCTAATACATTCCTTAACGATGACATTTATAAAAGCATTAATGAAGTGATTTTCCAATAAAAATTATCTGGAAAAAATGTCATTTAGACAAATTCACTGTCAAGCTATCCTGATAACTTCCTTAAAATTTAAATAAAATACACAATTTGATGCTTTTAGACCATAAAAGAGATATATTTGAACATTGCTCTGTGATCTTCAAAGGTGTAACAAACACAAATTAATGGACTTTTAAGCCCAGTAAATTGCTTTCTTTCCCTTTTGTTTCATTCGCATTAAAAAAAAAAATGTACTTTGAAAATAAAGCAAGCCAATGAAAGATCCATTTGAAGTATAATTATAATTTGTTGACCAAACAGGAAATTTTACTATGCAATTAAGCAACCTGGTTATATAACAAACAATTAAGCACAATTGAATTACGCCTCAGTTTGAATTTCTGGTTGTTTTCAGGGATGGATAGCTGGGAATAGGTTTTGTAGAGATTAGGAACCTAGGCTTTGTAGAGGTTAAGAACCCAGGCTTTGGAGTCAACTACATCTGGATTAAAAACCAAGCTCTGCCATCTACTACCTGGGAAGTTACTTAAACTAAGCTTTGGTTTCAGTGCTTTTTAAATGGGTTGATAATTGTACATTACACCTTTCCTTTCAGAAGTAAATGGCATGGTGTCTTTAAAGTGCTCAGACCCTAATACTGAATAATTGCTCAGTAAGCAACTTTACAATATTGTTTTATATCATTATTGACGCATGAAGTTATAAAATCCCTAATTACCTGGTTTTCCCAAACTGTAACTAAAACAAGCAACTTCAAATGTCAATCAGGTCAATTCAGTTCAAAGTAGATCCTTAAATTATCTGTAGAAAATCTTTTATGAAAGGAAAAGGCCCAATGAATTTTGTTCTAAGAATTATTTGTTGTTCAAATTCCCAGCGAGTTTTAGGAAACAGGTTATGCTAACCACGAAGCAGGAAAGAGTTCCAGAAATGAATGGGTGGCTCAGCAGCTGTTGAATAGACAATTAGGGTTTAGCCAGAAGGGTGGGGAGAAATACCTGGGAGGCCAAAGTCTTGCAAACATCACATTGAAAAATGTTTAGTCCTTCAAGGCCTTCTATACATCTAACTTTATGTTGATGGCAAAACGATTACTGTATAACTACTGAATTTACACTACAGAATCAACTACAGGCTAAGTCAATGTATCTTAAATATACAGGTACTACAGTAAGGTCTAACTACACTGTGGTTACAGTTACGAGGGCTATGCGGTTACAGGTGGAATCAGGCAGAACAGCTAAAATCTAATTGTGAGGAAAACAACTTCAGCCGAGTATTTAAGGCTAGAAGGGAGGATGAAAGGGATGTTTTAAGGTGAGGAAATAGTTCCCTCGCAGGGTTAAGGATAAAGCCCTTAACCAGGAATGGCTTGGATGTTCTCATTCAGGTTATTGTCTAGTTTTATTTATTTGTCTCATCAGACTGAGAGCATAGGCTCCGGAGTCAAACAGAGCAGTCTGCAGGCGTTGGCTAACCCTCACAACCTCAGTTTCCACACTTGCAAAGTGGGAATAACAACACCTGACTCAGAATTGTTTCAAAGCCTAAAGAAGACAATATATAAAAGCCGTAGTGAAACAGGAAATTTTCCCTCACCCCTTCACGGGGCTGGCAAAACCGGTGACTCGTTTACTCAGCCTGCAACTCTCAATCCCTCACAGGAGGAGGAGCACGCAGGTGAGCAGTACAGGGGCCTGGACAAGGGCTTCTGGGCGCTGGCAGGAGCAGAACTCTCTGTGGCCCCATGGCAGCATCTGGGGGGGAACCTGAGACCCCCTGGAGCCCCAGAGGGCATGTGTTACAGTGCACTCTTTCAGCTTTGCTGTCCACAGAGGGCTTCAGTGTTTAACAGCTCAATGTAACAGCCCTCTGTATCCCAAGCTCTTGTTCGGCATCCAGGAATAATCCGGTAGAATGAACAAATTGGAGATGGTAAATGCAGTAAATTTTATTGCTGATAAAAGTGGTTCTCAGTGGGATGGAGAGCTGGGAAGGGGATGGAGAAGAAAGGTGGTCTTCCCCTGGAGTTCAGCTGTACCCAGCCAAACTTTTCTCAAAGATCCCACTATCAAGCCCCACCTCTGAAGTCAACCTGCTTCTCATCAACATCAAGCTGCTTACTCTCTTCTCTCCTCTCTGCCACTCTGCTGTCAGAGTAACCCGAGGTTTTTATGGGTACAGGATGCGGGGCAGGGCAGGCCGTGGGTGGTTTTAGAAAAGGCAACATTCAAGCAGGAAACAAGAATGCACGTTCTCACTTTGAGCCACAGTTCCAGGTTTGAGGGTAGAGCTTCACCAGGGACCCCCCCCTCCCACTTCTACCCAGTATTTGCCTGCCTCTTGTCTGTATCACTAGAATCAAGTCATCAGCCATTCAAGTAATCACTACTATTTCATTCTGAGTCAGCCATTGACATGCTTTGATAATTCATGTTCAACTTTTCATGTTTGCATTTGAAAGGAATAATGAAAGACTCTCTACCTCTTCAATTTCCTACATTCTCAAGAATAATGCAAAAACTATTAGAAACAAAAGTAACTGGAAATAGTCCATTCATTTCTCTTCTAGTAACATTTCCTAGGGGGATAATTTGAAATATCAGCAAAGGTTTATGTACAAAGACGTGAATATGCTTAACAATTATGCTTACCAAGAGTTTTTATGCCACCAAAAAATTCTAATAATGCCTGAGAAGAATCAGATTCAAAATTTTATCTGCAGCCTGAACTCAGCCATTTTAAAATGTAAAGAAAACAAAGGACAGAAACAAAGATGTGCTTTGAAACTAACCTCTACTTTCTGAACAATGCCTCCTGCCATAAGCTTTCTTCTGTGTGAGGTTTCAGATCTTCCCAGCTTTAAGCAGGGACGTAGTACCTTCTGGAAGACTGTCTTATATTATTCGGACTCTCTTTGCTTATAATTGTTTCCTATCATTTGCAATTACACATGGCCAAACTCTAATGGCTGATATTAAAAGCTGTTTGCTGCTACAGTGGTACACTGAAATATATGAAGTCATGTTTATCCCATGCAGTAGGATAATGTCTTCATTCTCTGAAATTCTTGAAACAACAAAAACCATTGCTTCTCTCCAGTTCTTTCTGTTCCCACTCTTCTAGCAGCATCTCATACACAGACTATTGAAAGAGTTTCAGCACTACTGTTCCTTCTAATAAACTCCATCTCTCTCATCCATTGTGTGACTACAAAGAAAGAAATCATCCCAAACCAAGGTGTAAATTATATTATTCTCATAACAGATGCCTGTTTCCTAATTAACAAAACCATACTTTTTGTGATTTTGCATTAGTCTCAAGTTTTTAATCACTCCTTCCCCAGAACACAAGGTCCCTGGTCAATCTAAATTCTGCTGCATTCCCCTGGAACATATGCTAGATAAAAATATTTCAAATGAATAAATGAATACAACAGCTAAAATGTACCCACCATTCCTCCATAATTCCATATAATCTAGCATCTATCATGTGTGTAGACCCTATCAGATCACTTTTTAGTGTAACTACTTCTACCCCCTATTGTTCTCTGCTACGTATAAATTACTCGAATACAGGGAACGGTTTACACAGTTTTCTTTTCATAGTAATAACTCATGTTATCCTCGATCATTTCCACAATTATTCCGTGCGTGTCAGTCTTATCTTTCACCACGACTGTTCTCATTGTCTTTCTCTGGTAATTTATAGTGTGGCTGAGGGTGAGTCAGAGCTTCTCTTAACCACAGCTTCCTGGCCTGTAAAAGGAGACAGGTGGACTGTGTGATTCCTAAAGCTCTTTCTAACTCCACCAAGCTATGATTATTTTAGGGCCCGAAGGTAAAGGACAATGAAGGCTAAAAGGGTCCAGGTTTCCAAATGACTTTCACTTCAGTGTGCTCCATTAATATGCAAGTGAGAAAGTCAGTTGTTATGCATTGCAGGTAAAGCTTATTTATATTCAGAACATTGGGAAGTTTCCATGTAATACACAAGAAATGTCTAGCATGCCAATGAAGTTTCTGTCCTTTGAGGACCATCCAACTTGAAAAACAGAACAACAAAATCAAAGAACTGCTAGAGGTAAAACGTGTCAATCTTTCATGTCTTCAGGTAAAGACGCAAACAGGCTTCCTATCAGACATGAATCAAGTCCTTTAATGCAGATACAGTTTTACTCTCCTTGCCAATAATGCAATCCAAAATCCAAATTAGTATTAGAATTTCCAAGGCTTTTGTGTTTAAGATTTTTAGTTTTGTATAAAAGCTATCTAACAATAATTCATTATATCTTAAATCTGTATTTTCTAAGTATCTATTGTATCCCACCTCTGAATTCTGCATTACTAGCTATGTGAACTGGGGCAAGTTATTTAACTTACTTGTGCTTCAGATCCCTCATAAGTTGAATGAGGACAACAACTGTTCGCATTTCACCGGCTATGGTGTGAATTAGAATTAATATACATAAAACTCTAGAACACGCAGACTAGTACGTACTTACCCTGTGGGTTTTTTTGTTTTTTGTTTGTTTGTTGGTTTCTGAGATGGAGTCTTGCTCTGTTGGCCAGGCATGAGTGCAGTGGCATGATCTAGGCTCACTGCAACCTCCCCCTCCTGGGTTCAAGCGATTCTCCTACCTCAGCCCCCCGAGTAGCTGGGATTATAGGTGTGCACCACCATGCCCAGCTAATTTTTGTATTTTTAGTAGAGACAGGTTTCACCATATTGGCCAGAGTTAACCATTTTTAAGTGATTTATTTAATTATTGGCATTACTGTTATCATTCTGTTATTGTTATTTTTCCGTGTAACGCACTCCACTAAATGTGTTGTAGGATTAAAAAAAAAAAGATATCACGAAATGTAATATCTGTATGTTGCTTCTCAAAAACTTTAATATCATAGAAGAGGTAAAGATACTAAAAGAAGAAAGTGATGATGCCACATAAGACAGAAAGATAAAATGCTATGAAAATTCAGAAAAGAATTACTTACATAATCTTCCATTATAGACCTTAAAACAGCGTGTGACTTTTTAAAACATGCTTTTTGTTCCTCTCTGCCCCCACTCCGACTGCCCATTGGACTAAATGTTCCCTGGAAGGTAGGACCATGACTAGTTCATCTTTGACTTACACAGAATACAATATAAAGGAAGGCATCAATAAATTTTGGTTTAATGGAATAAAAGTCTTGGAATCAAGTAGATACCATTTGACTGTAAATTGAGCATCCAAATAGAAAAGTCTAAGAAGGAATTAGAAAAAGCAGAATTTTGATAGTTTCTTGAGTAGAGAAAGGCCCATATACTGAGATTTTTGCTTTCAGAAAAGAGTCTCATAGTTGTCTGCGGAATGAACTGGGGAAGAAAAAATTAGTCAGAAGGACATTTAGATTTTCCTGTGTTAACTCAAAATTTTCAATTTCCCAAGTTTTACATCTTTAATAAGATTTATATAAAACACTTCAATTCCATTACTGAAGTGGTATTAATTGGTTCATTATGAAAATGAAATCAGTACTTTCTAAATGTGAGGCTGATGCTGAAGTTATATCAGTTCTAAGGTAAAATTAATGCTGTAGATACTGTCAGAAAGAAGGATCTTAGAACAGAGACTCAGCTGAGAAAATTTTATTAGGAATTCTATGATTGTGACTTTCTGTATATCTAGGGCTCCCTATAAGAATTGGAATATAATCTATAGCCTTTTCAAAGTAATTTAGAGCAATAGCTTTACAGTAAGATAGAGAATGAAATTAACAAATCAGTCTCTTTTGTACTGCAGGCATTGCAGAAGCTGTGGTTAAAGTAAAATGTCACCCCTTTATGACACCTCACCAATCATCCCCTGCCCCTGCCAAAATTTGGAGTCATTTGCAACATACCTCCCCACATCACAAGACAATCACTTATTTTCTTTTTCCCTGAAAGTTTAGAGTAATTGAAATGTTGGTTCCTTGTATTTCTGAAAATATGGTGAGAATTTTGTTTCTGGCCATTTGGGGATTAACATTCTAATCCCTCTACCCCAACCTATGACACAAAAAAATACATACTAGATACAATCAAAAAACAAAACCCACATACTTTTAAATGCATTGTTAGTTAAAAAGAAAGTCCAGAAAAATTCCCAAAGGCCAAAAAAAAAAATGAAAATAAGAATAAACTACAAGTACAGTGAGAAAGAGAATATGAAGTTGGAAAGGTCCTGGGGGCAAATGTCAATAACAGGAGCCTCAAGCTTTGGGGACTGAGATCATACCAGGTGGATAACTGAGGATTAGACTGTGGGTCTTTGCTAGGGTAGACTGCTGGACACAAGCCCCCATCAAAACAGACAACTCTAACGAGGTGGAAGAATGACCTGGGCAACTCAGGCCTGCAGCAGAGTTAAGAGAGCCAAGAAGAAAACCTGTCAGTCCCAGCTTCAGTTAAAGGAGAGAAATATATTAGAAGAATAAAAACAGTCTCATAAAAAATTCTAACCATAGACTGCCACCACATGTGGTTGGGGCTCGGTTTCATATCATGTGTATGATTTGGGGAAGCAGAAGCCAAAATATTAATTAAAGTAGACCGAGGATGACAACACAAATCCTCTTGGGAAGAAAGCATCTTCCACTGAGCCCCAATGTGATTTTCTAAAGTCAAATGTTAGACCAAAATAATTATCAATTACATAAGAAAACAAGGTATCTTGAGAGTCAGTAAAAATAACAAAGAGGTTCAGAGCCCCAATACACAGAATTTTATATTAATAATAATTTGATATCACTTTATAATAGATATTTAACACAATATATTAAATAATAGATATTTAATATATTAATATTATATTATATCATGTTATACTGATATTAACAATATATTGACATGTTGATAAATATGTAATATATTAATCTAATTAAAATTAATGCTATTAATCATAATAATATATGATCATAATATATTATATAATTATCATTATACAATTATAATGTATTAATATTTTACAACATAATTGCATAAATGTATTATGGTAATTTTTATCATAATTATATTATAAGATTTAATTATTTAAAATAATTATTGTAAGGTAATTATAAAATATTGTTATATTATTAACATTAATATTAATAAAGTTTTATATTAATAGTATTCTAGTATTAATATGTGGAAGTTTATATTAATACTAGAATACACAGAATAGAAAATAATCAAAGATTAAAATGTTTAAAGAATAGAATCATAGCCAAGGGTCAAGAGAATATTTAAAATAACCAAGTAGTTTTGACAAAGAATCAAGTAAAACTTCTAAAAATTAAAAAAAAAATTACTGAAGTTCAGCACTCAGAGAATGAGTTAAATAGCACATGAAACAAAACCAAAGAAAAATTAATTAAGTATACCGGAAGAAAGTAGCCAAATGCAGCCCAAAAAAAGATAATTTAAGAGGTCTGGAGAATAGGATGAGAAATTTTAACATATATCTAATCACAGTCAGAAACAACAAAGAGGTTAGGGCATAGGCAATATCTAAAGAATAATGTCTAAGAATTTTCTAGAAATTTTAAAGCTTAGAAATACTCAAGCAGGGTTCTACTTAATAAAAAATAAAATAAAAAATAAAATAACAGAAAAATAAAATTCAGAAAACCAAAGACAAGGAAAACATCCTTTAAAAAGTCATAAAAAGACAAAAGAATAAAACGAAGATAAAGAAACAAAAGAATCAACAGCAGGATTAAATGAAATGGAAGCCAAAAATAAAAGTACAGTATATTCCATTTATCCTTGTCACATCAATGAGCATGGGCTTCACCACTTGGGACCCTCTGTAGTAGTCTCAAAAAGAGACCCTCATATACAAGAAAATATAATATATGATAAAATAGGCATTGCAAATCAGTAAAGATGAACTGGAGCTTAAATAATCATGTTGGAAAAGTGAATTTATAAAAGTGAGGTTGGAATAATTGATTAAATACATTAACATAAAAAGAAATGAGAACTCTATCTCACATCATACAAAAAATCAATTCCAGATTAAAGATTTAAATGTGAAAGGAGATTTTTCCATTTTAAAAAAATATATAGGTTAGTATTTTTGGCACCCTGTGGTAAGGAAGACTTTCTTAAACAGGATACAAAGCACAAATCATGGTTGAAAAATAAACAAACTTGACTCATTAAAATTACGAAGGTTTCTTTGTATCAACAGATATTTTAAAAGAAAATATAAAATCAAGTATCAGCCTAGAAGATACTATTGCAATCGGTAAAGCATAAGATAGAATACATTAAACAATTCTCATAAATCAAGAAGGAAGAGACAAATGATTAATTGAAAAATACGTAAAAAGAAGAAATATGGCCCGGTGCTATAGCTCATGCCTGTAATCTCGGCACTTTGGGAGGCCAAGGAGGGCGGATCACTTGAGGTCAGGAGTTAGAAACCAGTTTGACCAATATGGTGAAACCCCGTCTCTACCAAAAATACAAAAATCAGCCTGGCGGCGCGTGCCTATAATCCCAGCTACTAGGGAGACTGAGGCAGCAGAATCGCTTGAACCTGGGAGGTGGAGGTTGCAGTGAACCCAGATCGCGCCACTGCACTCCAGCCTGGATGACGCAGGCAGACTCTGTCAAAAGGGAAGGGAAGGGAAAGGCAAAGGGAAAGGGAAAGGGCAGATCTAAAGGGAAAGGGCAGATCTAAAGGGAAGCTTTTTCAGCCAGAGTCTCGCGCTGTTGTCCAGGCTGGAGTGCAGTGGCGCAATCTCGGCTCACTGCAATCTCTGCCTCCCGGATTCTCATGCCTGGAGGACAGAGCAAGACCGCATGTAAAAACAAACAAACAAAAAAAAGTAAGAAAGAAGAAAGAAGGAAGAAGAAGAGGAGGAGGAGGAGGAGGAGGAGGAGGAGCCCCCACCAAATGTTCATTGACAAGAGAATACATAAATTCTTGTAGTTATTCAATGACGATGAATGAATTACTGCTCCATACAATAGCAAAGATGAACTTCCAAAGCTAATGATGAATAATGCAAGGGTAAATACAAATTTAAAAAGAAAAAGGTTAACTTTCCCTGCTGCAAAAAGAGAGATACCCTTTTCCCCTTTTGCTTTCAGAGCATTTTCTTAAGAAAACTTGTTATGATAAATTCCTTCTATGTTCCTTTGAGATGTGTGTAAATCTTTTTGAAACCTAAATAAGCCTTTTGGCAACTTTACAAACTAAGAATCTCAAGGACCTAGGAGCCCTCTCTTTGAAATGTAATCATAATGGAAAACAGTGCCCCATCTCCTAGTTTCTGTCAGAGGCGTGCAGCCTCACTCAGGTGGGCACATGACTCCAAGACTAACTACATTCTGTCATAAAGGTGTGAGTAGTTTAGTTTTTCCTTTGGATAAAACCAATTAGCTAACACATATGATGACTCCAATCACCACGTGAATTTACCACAAACTATGACAAATGATGCTGTCAAATCCTTTTACTTGAAGAGCAGTCATTGCTTTACTTGAGAACATGTATGTGATGGGTTGTATTTGTGTAGCTATATGGAGGAGTGAGATCTCTTTCTGTCTTTGCAATCTCTTTAGCAGATTGCCTGTGGTGTGCATCACATTGTGATTTAATGTTTATTCAATAATAAAACGGTCGTCCTCCTCTTCTACCTTTGTGGAGACGTTTGCTGGGTTGAAAGCTGTGTTAGTCAGAGGTCTCCAGTAAAACAGAACCAATTGCTGTGTGTAAGAGAGAGACAGATTTATTTTAAGGAACTGGCTCATGTGATTATAGAGGCTGGCAAGCCCAAAATCTACAAGGTGAGCTAGTAGGCTACAGATGCATGAAAGAACCAATGTTTCACTTCCAGTCTGAAGGCTTGCAAGGTGGATACCCAGGAGAGTCAATGTTGCAGTTCAAATCTGAAAGCCATTACGCATGAACCCAGGGAAGAGTTGATGTTGTAATTCAACTCCAAAGACCACCATCTGCTGGCAGAATTCATTTCCTCTTGGGGAAGGTCAATCTTTTGTTCCACTGAGGGCTTCAACTGCTTAAAGGAGGTATACCACATTATGGAGAGTAATCTGCTATACCCAAAGTCTACCTGTTTAACTGTCAGTTTCATCCAAAAACATTTTCCACTGAAACATTCAGCATAATGTTTGACCGCATATGTAGGCATCCTGTGGCCCAACCAAGTTGATACATAAAATTAACTATCACAAGTGCAACTCTTGTCAACTTCACACCATACACATCTTCTTAAACCATATTACTCTCCAAATAACAACAATAACAAAGTCATACTTCTTTTTTTTATTTTTTATTATTATTATACTTTAAGTTCTAGGGTATATGTGCATAATGTGTAGGTTTGTTACATATGTATACTTGTGCCATGTTGCTGTGCTGCACCCATCAACTCGTCAGCACCCATCAACTTGTCATTTACATCAGGTATAACTCCCAATGCAATCCCTCCCCCCTGCCCCCTCCACATGATAGGCCC